>NC_092334.1:40295000-40597500 GCF_046630445.1 Rutidosis leptorrhynchoides | reverse complement strand
AATTACTTAGCCATACTATGAAACTTTGGGAGAGAGTGATTGAGACTAGACTTCGACGCGAAACGATAGTTTCGGAAAACCAATTTGGTTTTATGCCGGGGCGCTCATCGATGGAGGCAATTCATATTATAAGAAGTGTTATGGAGAAGTATAGGGAAATGCAGAAGGGCCTAGAGATGGTCTTCTTAGACTTAGAAAAGGCCTATGATTGTGTTCTGCGAAAGTTGATCTGGAAGACCCTTATTGTTAGAGGTATCCCAAATAGATATATTATAGCTATTATGGATATGTACGAAGGGGCGAAGTCTTGTGTTCGGACGCCTATGGGAAACACAGAGTACTTCCCGATAGAAGTAGGCCTACACTAGGGATCTGCCCTTAGCCCATTCCTTTTCGCTTTGATCCTCGTCGAGCTGTCTCGAGGAATACAAGAGAACATCCCTTGGTGTCTTATTTTTGCAGATGATATTGCGCTTTTAGCGAAATCCAAGGAAGAGTTTAATAGAAGACTTGAACAATGGAGAGAGGCCTTAGAACAAAATGGTCTACGGATCAGTAGACAAAAGACGGAATATCTTAGTTGTCATTTCGCCAGGACGGAGGATGAACATAATGTTGGAGTGAATATCAACATCGGGGACCAGATCTTGCATCTGCAAGATTCGTTTAGATATCTAAGCTCGGTCCTCCACAAATCGGGGAGGATTGACGAGGACGTGACCTATCGTATTAAGGTTGACTGGTTAAAGTGGAGAGCAGCTTAAGGGGTTTTGTGCGACAAGAAGATACCGCTCAAATTGAAAGGGAAATTCTTCAAGGTGGCAATTAGACCAACCATGTTGTACGGATCAGAATGTTGGCCAATGACGAAGACCCAAGAGAGAAGGATGAAGGTGGCAAAAATAAGGATGCTTAGGTGGACTTGTGGTAAACTATGTTAGATATGATTCCTAATCGTGTGTTTAGGGAGAACCTTGGAGTGAGTAGCATCATCGACAAGCTAAGAGAAGAACGGCTTTGATGGTTTGGGCATGTGATGAGGCGACCACGTATTGCCCCGGTTAGAAGAGCCGAGGCACCCACGGTCAACGGCATAAGGAGAAGGGGTAGACCTATTCGTAGGTGGATGGATAGAATAAGGCTCGACATGAAGGAGCTTTTGTTCCCCTTCCCACATAACTTCTGATAGAGAGACATGGAGGGCTAGAAAAAAAAGTCGAGTAGGGTTGCTTTCTATTATTATTATTATTATTATTATTATTATTATTATTATTATTATTATTATTATTATTATTATTATTATTATTATTATTATTATTATTATTATTATTACTAGTACTATTATTATTATTATGATTATGATTATGATTATTATTATGTTTATGATTATTATTAGTAGTAGTAGTAATACTACTACTTCTATTATAATAATAATAATAATTATTATTATTATTATTATTATTATTATTATTATTATTATTATTATTATTATTATTATTATTATTATTATTATTATTATTATTATTATTAGTTGTAGTAATTTATTATTGTAATATTATTAATAATTACTATTAATAGTATTATTGTTATTATTATTATTATTATTATTATTATTATTATTAGTAAAATTTGATATTATTATTATCACTATTGTTTTTTTTTATTATTTTTATTACTATCACTATTATTATTATTATTATTATTATTATTATTATTATTATTATTATTATTATTATTATTATGACTATGACTACTACTATAGTACTCTTATTATTATTATTACTTTTTACTGTTACTTCTTTTACTATTACTATTTACTACTGTTACTATTACTAAACTCTAATATTATTATTATTAGTATGATTATTATTGATGTGTAACGAGGTGGTGTATAAAATAGTAATATATTTGCTACAAAATACTATTAAATACGATACAATTTTACACAAGTGATTTATTTATTTATAGAGTGGATATACCTAAACCTTGCTACAACACTTATAGGCAGTGTACCTAATCGTACAGTAGTGTAGTTTTTAGTAAGTCCGGTTCGTCCACAGGGAACTCTAGCCAAGTTTAACGCTATATTAGTTTTAACTTATAATTGTAAAAATACAAAAATATATATAAGTAGTATTATTATTATAAAGGGGGTTTTTACCGTTTAATGACCGGTTTGTCGATTTTAAAACTTTAGTCGCAGTTAAAACCTAAAGTAAAATATTAAATATATAAAAGATTTAATTTAAAGCGTAAAGTAAATAACGATAATGAAAATGCGATAAATAAAAGTGCGATAAAATAAAAGTGCAATTAAATATAATGACAATAAATAAAAGTGCGATAATTAAAAGTGCAATTAAATATGAAATATATAAATTATGCTTATTTAAACTTCCGTAATCATGATGTTTGACGTGTTGATTTTAGTTTTATTACCATGGCTTAATTGTCCTTTGTCCTGGATTATTCGATATGTCCATACGGATTTGTCCATAATAGTCCATCAGTCATAATCATAAAGTGCGAAAGTCTTCGTCAAATTATTCTTATTCCCGAAGTCAAATATTCTAACTAATTGGGGATTCGAATTGTAACAAGGTCTTAATACTTTGTTTAATGAATACACCAGGCTATCGACTGCGTGTAGACCAAGGTTTTACTACTTTGTTAACAATTACACCAATTACCCTTGAATGTAATCCACCCCTGTTTCAACAAGTCTATTAACTATTAATCCAATCCATTGTTTGGTAAAATGAACAATTATTGGTATTTATAGATATCCCGCCCACCATACCCAGTCAAGCGTATGTGGTTATATATAAATACGTCAAATTATAAGTCTATATATTAAATTAACGAGGTGTCATTTAGTTAATATAAAGCCCATTAATAGCTCGTAGTCTAATTTCCACAAGTGTCGTTCTTTTGTCCAAACCCCAGTTATGGTCCAAAGCCCAATTACCCAATTTTAATATTTAGCCCAACATCACGATTACTTCGGCATTAAATAAGCATAATAATAACTTAGCTACGAGACATTAATTTAAAAAGGTTGAACATAACTTACAATGATTAAAAATAGCGTAGCGTTACACGGACAGAATTTTGACTTACAACATTCGCTAACATACCCTTATTATTAGAATTAAAATTAAAATTAAAATTATAATTAATATATATATATATATATATATATATATATATATATATATATATATATATATATATATATATATATATATATATACACACGTATGAGAGAAAGGAAAGAAAAAGATGGATGTAAACTGAGCCAAAACTGCGAAATTTATAGCATGTGGCCTGACTTTTTGGCTCATGCGATCGCATGAGATTATCTCATGCAGGCCATGCAATCGCATGGCCTGGGATTCCAGCTCACATGTCTTTGTTTGCATTCTGCCGACGGATTTTAAATATAAATATAATATATAAATTATTTTAAGAATTATTTAAATATTATATTATATTTATGTGCATAGTTGACTTGTAATTTTAGGTCCGTTGCGTCGAGCGTTGAGAGTTGACTTTGGTCCCGGTTCTGGATTTTCGAACGTCCTTGCGTACAATTTAATATCTTGTATTTTGCGTTTCGCGTCTTGTACTTTTGTAATTTTGAGACGTTTCTCATCAATAATTTGAATCACTTTGATTGTACTTTGTACTTTTGAGCTTTTTGGTCGTTTGCGTCTTTAATTCGTCGAATCTGTCTTTTGTCTTCACCTTTTATTATTTAAACGAATATCACTTGTAAATAGAACAATTGCAACTAAAAGCTTATCTTTCTTGAGGGATAATGCTATGAAATATATGTTCGTTTTTAGCATTATCAAATATTCCCACACTTGAGCGTTGCTTGTCCTCAAGCAATATGGTCTTGAAATAAAAACATACTAGAATCACTTCTTTATTCTTCACACTTTGTACATCAGTGATTTCTATACTGCGGTATGAACAATGGTAGTAACGTTGTGATTTACAGTCCCACATGACTATAAAAATTTAAATCCTTTAGGAAATTGGATCTTTATGAAAACATTTAATCTTTTTTTGAGAATTAAATCTAGCTTTTACCCTAGATAAGTTTTCCGGAATAACCCTTCACCGGTGTTTGCAAATTATTTTTGTGGGTTTGGTGGGTTTCAGATTTGAAAACTTTAGCTCAAAATTTGCGGTTTTGTGTCACCCACTTGCTAACCTTGTATTAGAAAAGCAACACGTCCAGTATACTTGCTCTGTATATTACCTTTTGATAAACTACCGTCCGGTTGTAAAGGAAAGCGTTGAACAAGCAACTGTTAAGGCAATGTCCCCTGACATGCTTTTAATTATGGTCTATAATGTGTCGGATGCAATTACTATCTTTTGTAGGAGCAATAGTAAAGCTCACCCTATAATTTTTCGGTCTGGCACAAGGTCCTGTCTTTGACCATGCTATGCAACCACCGTTCTTACGGTTGACACCCGATTTGGTTCAGGTAACCTAATGAATTCCAGGTGAATTCCTAGAATTTTACGTTCAATGGTAATGAACGCATTGAAAATGGGTTTTCAGAAAACAAATCGGTTTTAATTTTGATCAAAATATTTTCTCGTTCAAGCTCGAGTTTAGATATCATCGAATTTCATGAGTTTGTAATTCTCAATCTTTAAGGTCAATCTCTAGGATTGAGTAATATCAGGCTTAAAAGCTGATTTTTGATCTTTTAAGGAGATTATCCTTTCTGGGGATCTGATTCATTTGTCTTATCAAGCTAATTTGCATGGCGTCCTCCCCATTTTACGAGACAGATCCTCTCATGGCTAGGATAAGTCTGACCACTTGGCGACCCTGTTTGATGCTGAGGTCCGTGGATTTTCTGCTGATTTTAGAGATGAGTTTTCTAGATTTTTCGTCAACCTACAGCTGGTCTGGACGACAACTTCATGACCTAAATCAAGAAGCGCGTGTCTTTTTCGGAAGACTTTATTTCCTTTTAATGATGGAATTGATTCATCGTGTAGATCCATCTTTCTTTCAAATATATTACAGTAAATTGGGTAAAACTGATTAGTTTAGTCTAAAGCAAAAGCATCTTCAGTTATTTGTACAAAAATATGTGATATATGTTCAAAATAACTTGGTAAATTTTTCCCACACTTGGCTTTTATTTTTCTTTCTTTGCCTTTTTATTGTCCTCTATTCCATTTTAAATGAATTCTAACATTTTGGGTTGTTTCTCAATTTATGTCCTTTCCGAGGTAACAATAATTTCGGTGTTAACACCTAGTTTTATCGTTCATAAATATGTATAAACATGATTTTGAGTTCATTTAATTTGAAAATTTTGAAAATTTTTACTAGAATTGGGTAGTCAGTATATAAGACTAGGGTTGTTCTTTATTATCAGAGAGCACTAGATTCTAATACAACTACTGCGTTACTAGTATTTTTAATGGTAACCAAAAAAAATTAAAAATCCGAAAGAATTTAACCCCTTCCCACATTTAAGATCTTGCAATGCCCTCACTTGCAAGAAATCAGTAACAATTTAAATTTTTGAGGGTGATTAGCGTAGAAAAATGATTAAATTTTACCAAAGTTTCCAAACATATTCGTGTTTGTTTGCTGAATGATAAATGGTGCACATCATTTGTTCATTCCGTCTTGTTGTTACATCACATTTGTTTTTCGTTTTATCGTCAAAATTAGTAGCTTTTGCTGAACTTAATGCCAGTCTTTGAAAATGCGCTGTTTTACCTTGTTGTGTACAATTGACAATATACATACATACAAATATAAACATGCATGGTAATTTGAAATGGGACTTAAAATCCCACTTTCAAATCAAATATGAAATATTAGTATCAAATAATAAAAATATTAAACAATACATTAATGTATTATAATATCATATGTTTAAACATAAATAAAAATCATAAAAAGATAAAAATCATAGAAATCACCAACGGAACTATATCAATCTGGATAGGGGTTCCAGTTCATGTCGTCGTCCGGGTTCCATGGTTGGTGATAGGTGTACTGGTAGGCCTGGTTAGGGTCGTAGAGAGTATATGGTGGTCTCATCTCGGGCTGGTGTGGAGGATAGTAAGCGGGTCGGGTCAGAACGTAGTGATCCTGAGGTGACAGTTGGCTCATAATCTGACGCTGATGATAGTCCCATCTATCATGCTGTCGTTGCCTGGAATGCTTGTAATCATTCCGGGCTTGCCACTGCTCCATCCGACGAAATCTCTCCGCGTTTGTCATATCTACCTCATCTACACGCTGGTAGACATCAGTCATAGCCTCCCGAATGACATCCCTAATGTCATCCGCTTCCTCCATTTCCTCGTCTGAACCTCTCTCTACCTGAGGATGACTACCTTCATAGGGTACTGCCTGGTTGCGTCTGCTCTTTAATACCTTAGCACCCTGATAGACCTTTAATCCTAAAGGCTCAACCTGTTCCCTACATACCATAAGTGGACCCCCTTAGTTCCTATCTACACCCAAATACTCTCCAATGAGAGTAACAAAAATACCTCCTCCTATTATCCCCCCTTCCTGTATTCCTTCCACCATCTTAGACAAATAAAAACCAACACAGTAAGGGATATTAACAAAGCTTCTTGGGTCTCGAATACACTTTAGGTAAAATAAATCATGTAAGGTCATTTTCTCTTTGTTGTGACCTCTCTGTGTAATCGAGTTAGCCAGAAATCTATGAATTATACGAAGCTCGACTTTGTTAATATGTAAGTAGGAGTGTTTTTCTCCCAGCGTAAAAACATTATAGTTTGACATACGCCTCCAGATGGCATTCGCGTCAAAATTCCTATCTACCCTTTCACCACGATAAATCAAATTCATACAATCGGGTAGTAGTAATTCACCGGGAGTATATATCTGTAAAGCCCTGGCCATGTCCAGCATGGACATCCTGTACATCCTACGCCAAGTATAAATCTAAGAAAACTTCTATCATCTAAACTATCTACATCTACATTTAAAGCTATAGTACTCATCAGCTCAACACACCATTCTTTATATACAGGTCTACGAATGGTGAATAGACGTTCCCAATCGGTAAAAGAAGAACTTCCATACCTTTGGATCAGATGCTCCCTAACTGAGTTAGCTAGTTGGACCCTTTCCAAAGGATCCCAATCGATTACCCTTGGCACTTCTACATTTTTCGGTAGCAGTTTGAATTTGTTACTTTGATATGCCGGGTAATCCCTCCAGCTTCTATCGAATCTCAGATTAGGATGCAACGTGTATTCAGAAATCGTTGGGTATTCTACTAGTGGATGTATATAAAATACTATGAAGGCATCAACAAATTGTAGCGGATCATAATAAGGTACGTGTTGATCAGGTTATTGTTGTGGTTCCTGTTGTTGCTCCGGTTCAGGTTCATATTGCATTTCTGGTTCAAGTTCTAGAGCAGATCGTCTAGATGATGATGATGAACCTCCAGTTTCAGTATTAGTAAATCTCTGCAAAATACATTAAACACAAAATTTGTGCATCCAAATATGCATTAGTGTTAGCAAAATAACATATTAACACAATTACAATAACATGTTAAATCAAAATTAAACTTATACACATTTTCATAATTTTAACAATTCTACACTTTTTCAAATAAGCATATATGAAAATGTTTACAAAGTTCATAAGCATTCAATTCAAATAACATGTTAAAACATTCATTACTAGCAATTAAACAAGTGTCAAATGGCAATTATATCAAATTAATCAAGTTCATGAATTTTAGACTTAAAAAGTTCACTTTAATCTTCAAAAATCATGTTTAGGATCAAAGTTTGGATCATTTAGCTACCTAAACATGTTACACTACTTAATTTAGCAATAATTCATGACAAAAATCGGCCATAACCTGTTTATATCAAAAAGCCCTAAATTGCCCAAGAACACAAACCCTAGATTCCTAAAAATTTTGAAGTTTTTGGCTTCAAATCATATTAAATAGCATCAATCTAGGTTATACATGCATAAAATACTAACAATTTAACTCTAATTACACTAGAAATTAACAAAATCAAATTAGGTAAAATATAGCTCAAGAACACTAAAAATTTAATTTAAAGAGATTTAGGAGTGAAATTGTTACCCTTTTTGATAAACTCCTTATCAAATTCATGTTTAGAGCGGATTGTAGCAAGAAATTTGGTGAATTTTGGTGGGAAAATGATGAAATTTGAGAGGTTTTTTGGAGAGTGCTCGTATGTATGTATGTGTTTTGTGGGAGACAGAAGCAGAACTCGACTGCCTTTTGTTTCTGGCCTGATTTCCAGCTCCATGCGATCGCATGGATTGGAAGGCCAAATCCCATGCGATCGCATGGGGTTCGGGTACAGTGATTTCAGCCTTTTTTTTTTTTATAAAACCTTACACTTTTTAAAACATATAATTAATTTAAAAATTAAAATTTTGTTTCTTTTTAGGATGAGGGCGTTTCGGAACGATGTCCTAGTCCGTCCCTCGACAAAATTTTAAAATTTGTCATTTTAAGCGCGGTTTTAAAAATAAAGATTTTTGGGTTTTTTTAATGTTTTTGGCATACTTTAATTCAATAAGATTAAAAATAATGATAATAAAAGTTCTCGTCCCTCCCTTAGGTAGAGCAATTTCGGTTCAACGACCTAGTTTTCAACTCACGACGAATTTTTAGAAATCAATTTTTAATTTAGCGAAATAAAGTAAATTTTTTTTTAAATTCACACCAAATTCATATTATATTTTTATTTTTATACATACAAACTTATATTAAAAATATTAATTTTTCAAATATTTACAAACTTAAATATATTGATTTTAAAAAGTTTACAATAATAATTTAATATTAATATATTAATTTTAAAAACAAAGTAAACATTAAAAATCTTTTTGGTCTTTTATCCCACTTTAATCAATCAAATATTATCAAAAATATACGCCCCTCTTTTCGGTAAAGTAATTTCGGCTATATTACCTTGTTTTACTCCTGACGAATTTTTGAAATATTTTGGGTTGATTGATTAAATATATTTATACCTTAAGAATAAACGGTAAATTTCGCAGTGATGTAATAAATTTTTGTATGATATCAATAATTTCGGTCGCAAAACCTAATTTTATTGAATACCAATTTAATACTTTATAGCGAACAATTTAGCGTTTAATATCAAAAGGTTAAAAGCAATAAAATAAAAATAAAAACTGTACATACTTACCTGTGAGATAGAATTCTCAGTGACCTGCTTTAGCCCACTCATAAGATAGTCGGACTAATTGGTTTTCCATAGCTACATAGGCGTAACCTCGAGCATTCAACGATTTTTCTTCGAAACATATGAACGGTCCTTCTCTGCATAAAGTAACAAATTCGGTATTTGAATATGTTTGATTATTTGAACATTTACCTTCGTGTGACCATTTTCCGCATTTGTGACATCTTTCAATGTGTCGTGCTCTTCTTTTCGCTGCGGATTTTGATTTTCCTTTACCAAAATGTAACTTATTATTTTCGTTCCTGGATTCTTTTCTTACTCTGTCCAATTTGGCTCTGATTAATGATACCAATTCACTTGGAAGGGTGTCATTATTCCGTTTAGTGATTAAAGCGTGTAGCATTAGACCATGGTTTAGTTCACAGGAAGTCTTCATCTCGTAAAACCTAAAAAAATAAAAATTCAGAATGGGGGGAGAAGACTAGTTCTTTAGGGTCTGCTAGGGAAAGACCATTCGAATTCCATTCTCGAGAACTACACGAAAACAGAATATCTAACTCTGACAGAAATACATATTACCCTAAAAAGATTCGATTCTCCCCACACTTAGTTAGCTGTGGTGTTGAAATTGTGATTGACTTCATTGTCAACTTCCATCGGACCATGTATGTAATGTTTAACTCTGTGACCATTAACTTTAAATTCAATCCCATTTGAATTTATTAACTCTATTGTTCCATATGGGAAAACTCTTTTGACTATGAATGGTCCAGACCATCTTGATTTCAATTTTCCAGGAAATAGCTTGAATTGTGAATTGAAAAGAAGAACTCGGTCTCCTTCCTTAAATTCTTTTGAACTTCTGATTCTTTTATCATGCTATTTCTTCGTTCTTTCTTTATAGATTAACGAATTTTTGTATGCTTCATGTCTTAATTCTTCTAATTCGTTTAGTTGACTTAATTGTAGACGTCCAGCTTCATGTAAATCAAGATTACATGTTTTCAAAGCCCAAAATGCTTTGTGTTCAATTTCTACTGGAAGATGACATGCTTTTCCGTAAACGAGTCTAAAAGGTGTGGTTCCAATTGGAGTTTTGTAGGCTGTTCTAAAAGCTCAGAGTGCATCCTCCAATTTCATACACCATTCCTTCGGATTTGATCATACGGTTTTCTCTAGAATACATTTTAAAGCTCGGTTGGTATTTTCAACTTGTCCACTTGTTTGTGGATGATAAGCGGTGGAGATTTTATGAGTTACTCCATATCTTTTGAGAACTTTCTCAAATTGATTGTACAAAAATGAGTACCCCGATCACTTATTAAAGCTTTCGGTGTTCCAAACCTTGCCAAAAGACGTTTTAAAAAGTTGAATACAACTCGTGCATCATTAGTCGAGAGAGCTTGTGCTTCCGCCCATTTAGATACATAATCAATGGCAACGAGAATGTAGAGATTATTATGAGATTTTGGAAATGGACCCATAAAGTCAATACCCCAAATGTCAAATACTTCACATACTTGAATGACATTTTGTGGCATTTCATCACGTTGACTTATTTTTCCGGCCCTTTGACAAGCATCACATGATTTGTAAAGAAGGTGTGCGTCTTTGAAAATTGTAGGCCAATAGAATCCAGCATCGTAAACTTTTCTTGCTGTAAGCTGAGGCCCACAATGCCCTCCTGTTGGTCCTGTGTGACAATGGTTTAAGATTTGACTAGCTTCATCTCCGAATACACATCGGCGTATTATTCCATCGGGACAACTTTTAAACAAATGTGGATCTTCCCAGAAATAGTGTTTTATATCACTAAAGAATTTCTTTCGTTTTTGGTACGATAATCCTTTTTCAAGGAATCCACATACTAAATAGTTTGCATAGTCTGCAAACCATGGAATTTCATTATAATCTATCTTTAATAGATATTCATCAGGGAAGTTGTCTTGTATGGCAGATTCATTCAGAACTTCTAATTCAGGATTTTCAAGACGAGAAAGATGATCAGCGGCGAGATTTTCTGCTCCCTTTTTGTCTCGGATTTCAATATCGAACTCTTGTAAGAGTAAGATCCAACAGATTAATCGTGGTTTGGCATCTTGTTTCGAAAATAGGTATCTAAGAGCAGAATGATCGGTATAGACCACCGTTTTAGCTAGAACGAGATATGAACGAAATTTGTCAAAAGCAAAGACAATAGCAAGGAGTTCTTTTTCAGTAGTTGTATAATTCGTTTGTGCTCCTTGTAACATCTTACTAGCATAATAAATAGGTTGAAATCGTTTTTCAATCCTTTGTCCTAAAACGGCTCCCATTGCAAAATCACTTGCATCGCACATTAGTTCAAATGGTAGATTCCAATTTGGAGTTATCATAATCGGCGCATTAGTGAGTTTCTCTTTAAGAATATTAAAAGATTTGATGCATTCATCTGAAAAGATGAATGGAGCATCCTTTTCTAGGAGTTTATTCATAGGAGTGGCAATTTTAGAAAAATCTTTTATGAAACGTCGGTAAAAACCGGCATGCCCTAGAAAACTCCTAACTCCTCTAACATTAGTGGGATGTGGAAGTTTAGTAATTACATCTACTTTAGCACTATCCACTTCAATTCTTTCCTTTGAAATTTTATGTCCAAGAACGATGCCTTCTTTAACCATGAAATGGCATTTCTCCCAATTAAGTACTAGATTTGATTATTCGCATCTAATAAGCATTCGTTCAAGATTAACTAGACATGTTTCAAAAGTATCACCGAAAACTGAAAAGTCATCCATGAAAACTTCCATGCATTCTTCTATCATGTCATGAAAAATCGCCATCATACACCTTTGAAAGGTTGCAGGGGCGTTGCAAAGTCCAAATGGCATGCGTTTATAAGCAAAAGTACCATAAGGGCATGTGAATGTGGTTTTCTCTTGATCTTCGGGTGCTATTGGAATTTGAAAGTATCCGGAGAAACCGTCAAGAAAACAATAGTAACTATTTCCAGCTAATCTTTCCAACATTTGATCAATGAAAGGTAAGGGAAAGTGATCTTTTCTGGTGGCGTCATTTAATTTTCTATAATCTATACAAACACGCCATCATGTTACAGTCCTAGTAGGAATAAGCTCATTTTTTTCATTTGTGATGATAGTCATGCCACCCTTCTTAGGTACGCATTGAACTGGGCTTACCCATGGACTATCAGAGATTAGATAAATTAAACCTGCATCTAGTAGTTTAATAATTTCTTTGTTAACAACATCTTGCATATTAGGATTTAGTCTTCGTTGGCGTTGCACATAAGTTTTATGACCTTCTTCCATAAGGATTTTATGTGTGCAATACGAAGGACTTATTCCTTTAATGTCATGAATTTTCCATGCAATAGCTGGTTTATGAGCTTTTAGCAAAGAAATTAGTTGAGATTTTTCATTTTCAGTAAGAGAAGACGATATTATTACAGGTAATTCGGATGCACCATGTAAATAAGCATATTCCAAATGGTTTGGAAGTGGCTTTAACTCTAATGTCGGTGGTTCTTCTATCGATGATTTATATCGATATCTGTCTTCTTATTTTAGCATTTGAATTTCTTCTATTGTTGGTTCGTATCCATTAGCCATAAGTGTTGCTAACATTTCAGTTTCATCAATTGGTTCAGTTTCTTCTCCTAAAGAACATTCTCCTGTTCCTTGTAATTCTGGAAATTCTTCTAATAATTCTGCATGTGAATCTATAGTTTGAATATAATAGCATGTATCATCTGCAGATTGCAGTTGTTGCATTGCTCTATCAACTGAAAAGGTGACACTCTCGTCCTCTATACTTAGGGCCAGTTTCTTGCCAAACACGTCTATTATTGCTTTAGCCGTGTTTAAGAATGGTCTTCCTAATATGAGAGGAACTCGAGAATCTTCTTCCATGTCCAGAATAACAAAATCTACTGGAAATACTAAAGTACCAACTTTAACTAGCATGTTCTCCATTATCCCTCTAGGATATTTTACTGATCGATCGGCTAGTTGTATACTTATTCGTGTTGGTTTCAATTCTCCAAGGTCTAGTTTAGCGTATAGTGAATACGACATTAAATTTATACTAGCACCTAAATCTGCCAATGCTTCTATTGAACTAAGACTACTCAGAAAACATGGAATTGTGAAACTTCCTGGACCAGATAATTTTTCTGGTATCTTATTCAATAGCACTGCAGAACAATTAGCATTCATAGTAACAGCCGAGAGTTCTTCCATTTTCTTTCTATTAGTGATTAGATCTTTCAAGAATTTAGCATATCTAGGCATTCCTGAAATCAAATCAATGAAAGGAAGATTTACATTTATTTGTTTAAACATATCCAAGAATTTAGATTGCTCGGCTTCAAGTCTCTCTTTTCTCATTTTACTCGGGTAAGGAAGTGGTGGTTGGTATGGTTTAACATAAGGTTTAGCCTGAACTATGTTATCTTCATTAACCTTTTCAACTACCGGTTATGTTTCCTTATCTTGTTCAGACTGTGGTTCTTGTGGAGTAGGAATAGCTTCATCAGAAATTACAGGCATTTCAGGTGGTTTAAGTGTGATACCACTTCTTGTGGTAATGGCTTTAGCTGTTTCATTCCGGGGGTTAACATTTGTATCACTAGGTAGACTTCCCGGTTTTCTTTCACCTATCAACCTTGCTAGGTTGCTCACTTCTTGTTCCAGATTTTGAATAGAAGCTTGTTGATTTCTAAATGCTTGAGCATTTTGTTCATTGGTTTGTTTCTGAGATGTGAAAAATTGTGTTTGAGATTCAACTAGCTTCGACATCATATCTTCTAAATTTGGCTTTTTATCATCGGTTTGTGGTGGTTTATTTTGAAAAATAGGTCTTTGCTGATTGTAAGTATTGTTGGATACTTGTTGATTGCTAGGACCTTGTTGGTTGTTGTATGGAACATTACGGTTATAGTTCTGATTTTGATTGTAGTTTGGTCTTGGCGGTTGATAATTATTCTGATAATTATTTCCAGGCCTTTGGTTTATGTATGAAACATTCTCTCTTTGTTCCATTGTTAGTTCAATACTGAGACAATCTTTTGTTAAATGTGGTCCTCCACACTGCTCACAACTAATTCGTATTGAGTGAATATCCTTAGTCATCTTTTCCATTTGTCTCTCGACAACATCTATCTTTGCGGAAATGGAATCTAAGTCATGGCTAGAATCGGCTCTAGCTGCTTTAGATGATCTAACGATATCTTTTTCTTGGTGCCACTCATGTGAGTGGGAAGCAGTGTTATCAATAATTTTATAAGCGTCAGTTGCGGTTTTCTCCATAATGGAACCACCGGCTGCTATATCGATGTCTTTTCGTGTAGTGATGTCGCATCCTTGGTAGAATATTTGTACTATTTGACAGGTGTCTAAACCATGTTGTGGACATCCTCTTAATAACTTTCCAAATCTGGTCCACGCTTCATATTTTCGTTTGGCTTTTGCGTGAACGTAACAATTTCTCCTTGAAGTCTCACGGCTTTAGATGCCGGAACGAATTGTTTAAGAAATTTTTCAACTAAAACGTCCCATGTATCAATCGCCCCTTCAGGTAACGATTCTAACCAATCTTTGGCTTCTCCCTTTAGAGTCCAGGGAAATAACATGAGATATATCTGTTCATCCTCCACTTCTCTTATTTTAAATAGAGTGCAGATCCTATTAAAGGTACGAAGATGTTCATTTGGATCTTCCTTCGGTGCACCACTAAATTGGCATTGATTAGTTACCATGTGTAGGATTTGTCCTTTGATTTCATAATCTGGTGCATTAATGTCAGGTTGAGTAATTACGTGACCTTGGCCAGTGCTTTTAGCTCTCATTCGGTCTTCCATACTTAGAGGTTCCAGATTTTCCATAATTGAATTTGTTGAATCTGAATCACTAGAGTATTCTGATTTAATGGTAGGTTCCTCAACAATCTCTGTTTGAATGATTGGTGGTTCCGGAGGAAAGATTAATGGTTCAGGATCTCTGAATTGTCCCTGAATATCCTCCGGATTCTCAATTGTGAGGTCGGGTTCAAAAAATGGATTATCGGAAATTTGAATTGGAGTACTTGGCTGACTGGATGACGATTCTAAAGAAAAATCAACGGCGACAATATTTGCTAGATGTCTTGATCGAGTTACAGGTGGTGAACGTACAAAAGGTGGTGAACGTTTTGCTCGGTGCATTCACTGAATATCCTATTAGTATAAAAGATAAAAAATTATTAAAGTTATCAAATTAATAGACTTTTCTGCTTTTGTCCACGTTTCGAATAGCCAATAGATGTAGCAGGGAGCCAGAACCCTTTAAATCGGAAGCTCACAACTCATCCACTAACAAATCCAACTATTACTACGAAGTAGAAAATTTGGATGTCTATCAATTTAACCACTTAAAATAATTTTTCGTTGAAATTTTAGATAGATTTTAGAGAAGAAATAGAAAAAATCTAAGTCCTAAAAACTAGAGCGGCGAAAAATAAGAAAGAAAAAGAGCGCGTCGAAAAACGTCGAAAAATAAAAGGAACTAAAAACTAAGAATTAAAAGTTGCGTCTAAAGATATTAAAGCTTAAAAGAAAAACTAAATCCCAAATGGCAATAACTTAAAAAGGTACTAAAATATATAAAACGGCGTCGCAAATTTCTAAAGCACCTAAATCTTAGTCTAAAGAAAAAGCACTCAAGGGATTTTACGGCAAAGCCTAAAAATCTAGAAATAAAAATAACTATGGTAAAAACTATGATTTAGATCTAATTACGAGCGAAAAATACAAATATTACGCTAAAACGAATAAAAAGATACAAAATATAAAAATATACTTAAAGTTGTAAAAAGTACAATTTTTATAAAATTATTATTTTTATATTATTTATTTATAAAACTATTAATTTTATAATTTATTAAATCTAATTAATACTTAAAATACAAAGTAAAACTAAAAACTAAAACAAAAACTAAATTAATTAACCCTAATTAGGGTTTAGAATAATAATAATAATAAATACTCCGTAATTAATGCTGTGGAAAGTCAAAATGTGGCGTGTCAGAGTACTTCATGCGATCGCATGAATTTTTGCCTTTGGGCTCATGCGGTCGCATGAGCTAGGGTTTCGGGCCAGGGTATGGGCTGCTACAGTACCGGGCCTCGAGTGTTTTTTTTTTTTTTTTTCTGTTTTCTGTTTTAATAAATAATTATATAAATAAATAAAAACTTGTATTTTAAAAACTAAAATAAAAATAAATAAACTTTATAATTTTATATATTTATAACAAACTATTAAAAATATATAAATATTTTGTTTTTCTTTTTATATTTTCGTATTTTTTTTAAAAAACATATATTTTTACAAAATAAAAACTTAATAAAAATCTTTTTTTTATAGCGTTGTGCTTTCGGCGTTTTAGCGTTCCCCGGCAGCGGCGCCAAAAATACTTGATGTGTAACGAGGTGGTGTATAAAATAGTTATATATTTGCTACAAAATACTATTAAATACGATACAATTTTACACAAGTGATTTATTTATTTATAGAGTGGATATACCTAAACATTGCTACAACACTTATAGGCAGTGTACCTAATCATACAGTAGTGTAGTTTTTAGTAAGTCCGGTTCATCTACAGGGAACTCTAGCCAAGTTTAACGCTATATTAGTTTTAACTTATAATTGTAAAAATACAAAAATATATATAAATAGTATTATTATTATAAAGGGGGTTTTTACCGTTTAATGACCGGTTTGTCGATTTTAAAACTTTAGTCGCAGTTAAAACCTAAAGTAAAATATTAAATATATAAAAGACTTAATTTAAAGCGTAAAGTAAATAACGATAATGAAAATGCGATAAATAAAAGTGGGATAAAATAAAAGTGCAATTAAATATAATGACAATAAATAAAAGTGCGATAATTAAAAGTGCAATTAAATATGAAATATATAAATTATGCTTATTTAAACTTCCGTAATCATGATGTTTGACGTGTTGATTTTAGTTTTATTACCATAGGTTAATTGTCCTTTGTCCTGGATTATTCGATATGTCCATACGGATTTGTCCATAATAGTCCATCAGTCATAATCATAAAGTGCGAAAGTCTTCGTCAAATTATTCTTATTCTCGAAGTCAAATATTCCAACTAATTGGGGATTCGAATTGTAACAAGGTCTTAATACTTTATTTAATGAATACACCAGGTTATCGACAGACCAATATTTTACTACTTTGTTAACAATTACACCAATTACCCTTGAATGTAATCCACCCCTATTTCAACAAGTCTATTAACTATTAATCCAATCCCGTGTCTGGTAAAATGAACAATTATTGGTATTTATAGATATCCCGCCCACCGTACCCAGTCAAGCGTATGTGGTAATATATAAATACTACAAATTATAAGTCTATATATTAAATTAACGAGGTGTCTTTTAGTTAATATAAAGCCCATTAATAGCCCATAGTCTAATTTCCAAAAGTGTTGTTCTTTTGTCCAAACCCCAATTATGATCCAAAGCCCAATTACCCAATTTTAATATTTAGCTCAACATCACGATTACTTCGGCATTAAATAAGCATAATAATAACTTAGCTACGAGACATTAATTTAAAAAGGTTGAACATAACTTACAATGATTAAAAATAGCGTAGCGTTACACATACAGAATTTCAACTTACACCCTTACAACATTCGCTAACATAGCCTTATTATTAGAATTAAAATTATAATTAATATATATATATATATATATATATATATATATATATATATATATATATATATATATATATATATATATATATATACGTATGAGAGAAAGGAAAGAAAAAGATGGATGTAAACTGAGCCAAAACTGCGAAATTTATAGCATGTGGCCTGACTTTTTGGCTCATGCGATAGCATGAGATTATCTCATGCAGGCCATGCGATCGCATGGCCTGGGATTCCAGCTCACATGTCTTTGTTTGCATTTTGCCGACGGATTTTAAATATAAATATAATATATAAATAATTTTAAGAATTATTTAAATATTATATTTATGTGCATAGTTGACTTGTAATTTTAGGTCCGTTGCGTCGAGCGTTGAGATTTGACTTTGGTCCCTGTTCCGGATTTTCGAACGTCCTTGCCTACAATTTAATATCCTGTATTTTGCGTTTCGCGTCTTGTACTCTTGTAATTTTGAGACGTTTCTCATCAATAATTTGAACCACTTTGATTGTACTTTGTACTTTTGAGCTTTTTGGTCGTTTGTGTCTTCAATTCGTCGAATCTGTCTTTTGTCTTCACCTTTTATTATTTAAATGAATATCACTTGTAAATAGAACAATTGCAACTAAAAGCTTTAAATACGATCTTTAGGTTAACGTATTAAATGCTTGAAATGGATTAGAAAATTGGTAATATTTAAATATAATACACTTGTAAATACATATTTAAATAACATTTGAAACCTTTAGGTTAACGATCTTGTTAAATGTTGTTAACCCATTGTTTATTATATCAAATGAGATGTTAAATTGTTACATTATCATGATATTATGATATATAATATATCTTAGTATGATATATATACAGTTAAATGTCGTTACATATATAAACCTAATATAGTCAGATTATTATCAATATTAATACTATTACTATTTCTGTTGACTATTATTTACTTCCACTATTATTAAAATTATTATGTCTATACATTTATGTATGTATATGCATGTATATGTGTATTTATGTTTATATATGCTTATTGTTTACTTTTAGTGTATCTGTACATGCATTTTTTATTTTTTTTTATAATCGTTGGATGGAGTACGGCTCTAGTTATTGTGTCAACAACAAACGTTGATTTATTGGCGACTTGACTGATCCCTAGAGCTTAAAGTAAATTTCAGGCAGGATTTAAAACCCATAAAAATTTGATTCTACCATCTTCATGACGTCTTTATTTTATTTTATTTTATTTTATTTTTTATTCAATCTTATTTAATTTTTTTGTTTAATTTAATTTTTTAATTCTATTTTATTCTTAATATAAAAATTTTCTACTTTTTGGCCAGAGGTTCACTCTGAAGCAATCTCTATATCCGTCGAATAGAGAGAGGGATGACTTTCCCTACTTTGGGAGCTTCACTCTAGGTAGAGAAATGACTTGTCTTTATTCTCGGATAGAAAAATGATTGTCTACATCTCACCTCCCTCATACACCACCCAGGGGCGAAGCCAGGATTTAACGATAGAGGGGACTTACTCGACATTTAAATGAGACAAACCTAATAAAACTAAAAGAGACAACTTCATATGTATAATCTTTTTAGTTGTTTAAAGAGTAGATAGATAACTACTTTGCAGAACTTTAGTAACCACTAAACAACTGAAAATGTTATAATAAAATTTGCGGTATGAAAACTAATATGACCCATGTAAATATAATTGATAGGTAACTTGTACGATATGTTTCAGTTAATATTACTCCATATTGAGGTTTGGACGATTTATAACTCAAACAATTGGAATATATGAATCATTGAGGGAGGCTTAGCTAAAATAATTAAATATGGACTATTAATATTTCATCGAAATTGGGCTTATTGGGGGTGGCTGAGCACCCCTCTGTCCCCTCCCTGTCTCCGCTACTGACACCACCTATGTGGTATTGGGTTTTGTTGTTGTTCTTGTTGTTGTTGTCGTCTTCCTTAACGTCAAATCGTGACTCCGCCCCTGCATATACTTATGTTGGTACCTCAAAGACTCAAATAGGAATTATGGGTGTATGTGGGGATGACAATTGATCGGATATATATCGGGTTATGTCATATTCATATTCATATCTATTTAACTTTTGTTATTCCATATCAATACCCATTTAATTTCAGTTCATATATCAATATTTATATCCAGTAGATTAAGCAGGTTATTGATATCCATAACATAAACGCGGAGTATGTTTTTCTTTTTTTATCTTTTCAACCATCGTATGCAAGTATTGACATATATTTGGTACAACAAAACAATCATCCCTGTATACCAGTAAATGCATGCACCAAATTAATAACTTTGATCATTCAAATAATCAAGAACCAGAAAATAAGGTTATGTCAGCATAGCACGGAACAACTACCGGTAATTAGGTCGTTTTTAACTATATACATCAATAACAACACAATATTCATTACATTTACTTAAATAATTTATTGATTGCTTATAATACTTTCACAGTAAATAAAGATATACGGAGTATACTTATATTAATACTACGTAATTGCATACCTACACATTTCCTTGTTAAAAGGGCCCATTTAAGTTCCATCACACTGGGCCACATAAATTGACGGGCCGACCCACTTGGTTTTATAAAGACAACATACCTTCTAAAATATGGATGGTCTTTACACAACATAATTTTTGTCATACACAAGTAAAATAATTATAATTATGTTGATCATTTTACCACTGAAAATACAAAATAAATCACTTCGATGAAAATAGTTATTAGAAGAGGGGTAAATGGTCCAAAATTCTGTTTTGATGGTGTATAACAAAACCTTTAGCTTCCACAAATAACAAATTCGGTAAGGCTTCTCAAAAGATCCTACTCATGAAAGTGCAAGACACCACAACGTTAGATTCTGCCCCTGAAGTGAAGGAACGCCTATAGATAAAATGAATAACCTTCGTAGGCTGACACCAAGTCTATAAAGAATTTTTCATGAACCATATTCTTAAGGCATTTCGTTGCACTTAAATCAACCTCATGAAGAGGCGCACTCCGATACCATTGATGTTCCATAGCTTTGATAGTAATGGTTGTATTTACTATTATCTTGTCCATTGAGTAATGAGGTGGCGTAAAGATCACTTTTAATTAAGATAAGTAATTCAAGGACACGAATCATGCATTTGGTCTTTGTAATGTATCAAATCATTTAAAAGGCATCATAGCTGCTGGAATGTAAATTATGACATGATATTATCAGATTTTTTTTACAAATTCACTACACTTGTGTATTAAGAAGTTGTACAATATAAGCAGCTAATACATAATTTTGGTGATCAAAATATACAGTGGTTATAAGTTGGAGTGATTGAATTACTCACATTGGTGAATATAGGATGAAAACCAATGAGTTCCCAAATTTTTTTTCAAAACTAATTATATTTAAAGGGTATTTTTGTGGTTGTTTACCTCTAAAAAACTATAAATTTTAAAAATATATGAGATCCTATAGTTAAATTTAATAGTGTCATATACAAATTGAAGGGTAGATTGTTCTAAAAAAAAATTAAGATAGTAGAGTCATAGGACCCCACCCCTTCAAAGCTAGATTCGCCCCTAATTACTCACAAAAACTTATTTTCATAGGTCAAGGAGTCTCAAATATATCGAGGTTTTAGTAAAGGCTTATTTTTTAGCGCTTAGTGACTTTTGCCACCTTCTTTTGTACGGAGTATATATCACAACTCTTGCTAACATATACTCCCTCCTCCCTAATATATTAATATATTGTCCATCATTTCATTTCATTTTAGGATGTAACAAAATTAATTCTCCACTTTCATAAATTGAAAAGAATAAGAAGATTAAAATCTATTATGTCCTTAATATATATAGATATGGTTAAAGGAGAAAGAAAAAGTAATAGTAAAATTGAAAAATAAACAGAAAATATACTACTTTTATAACATTACATGTGTGTTTTTTGTCTTTTGACAATAAATATGAGATGCAGTGAGTAATAATAATGACATTATTTAATTATGTCAAGATGTTAAATACTCGGTCATAATTATTTAAAAGTAACGCTTAAAGACCTTCAATATATATGTATTCAAATCTTGTTTTGTAGCTCATAGTTTGTGACTAGACTCATGCCAATAGAAAACTTATTTACCAAACACATGTCTATTGGAAAATATATCCCAAACTCATATATTATGTATTTTAATTTTATATTTTAACCAATTTACCCATTTTTTTTACCACACCATAATTTATCTATGTAACTATTAAGGTAACACTTAAACTTTCAATGCATTGTCTATCTTTTACGCATTCACACATCTTAATTTATATATTTATTTTATTACTTTTATAAACATGAAAAAAAAAACAAATAAAAGTTTACAAAACATCGTACCATTCTCCAGCTTATATTCAGTACACAAGATAGGAGGAGGGATCTATTTAACAGCTTTTTCAACACCTAATAGATATCTACAATTATTTAGATGTGGTGTTTTTGCATATCTATACATGCGACACGATGAATATGATCGATCAAATGATCGATCAAATGATCGAGTGACATTCCTCCGTTGCCTTCTGGTGTAACAATGTTTGGTGCCATAACTCCAAACCCACAAACAAAAACGATGATCAACAATCATCCGATACATTCATATGTTCGGATATTAGGACCCAAAACAACACAAGTGATTCTACAAGATCACTTGTCGAGTAGTGATTCCAACAAGATCACTCAAACCCACTTAATGAACGAAAGATAATAAATGCGAAAATGTAAAGAACGACACAAGATATAACGTGGTTATATGCAATCGTTGTGATTGCTTTAGTCCACGGACCAACTAGAGATTGTATATTTACTGAATAATTGAGAGTGGTATGTTACAATTGCATACAATGAGTTCTATATATAGGAGAAGACAAGAACACCATGACAACTAGATAGGAATCTTCATCATGTCAAGTAATCATCTTGTTTACCAACTAGCCATGCTTTCCACCTTGTAATGGCATGATCACAGCCCTAATTTTAGGTGTAAAGTATCCAACTTTGCACCTAAAGTGAAAGGTAGGCTAAGCATGCTCGGATGTCAAGTGTGCAAGTTGCCAAGTTGCTGCCAGAAGGGTGATGCGCCGCATCTGTAAGTGATGCGCCGCATCACTCGTGTTTGATGCGCCGCATCAGTTGAAAGCCCCGCATCCAAAACGTTCGGCATAAAACACTGCATGAATGCGCCGCATCCATGTCAGATGCGCCGCATCGCTCTGTTACACGTTTACCGAAATCTACAAAATTCGTGCAACACCTTAACTCACCTTTTGTGGCGCTTTTTCCTACTTTGTTTAAATTTCTCCATACTCCAACAATCTCCCACTTGGAGACTTTGAACAAAACTCCATTCATATCAATGATTTTAACCAAGAACATTAAACCACCTTCGATTACCGCCAAATACCATTTGGGACACGCACGCTCAACACATACTTCGGATGAGTAGACTTTCGATAAAAGGTCTTCAATACTACTTGTTAAACTTGTAACACCATTTACATCTCTAGCTGGGGTCTTCTCTTATCAATTCATGAGAAGACCAATTGAGGTAATGCAAAACCTCAATTTATCTGTCGTAACCACCTTAGTAAACATATCAGCAGGATTCTTCGTACCAAGGATTTCTCCAAGAATAAAGTGCCATCATTTATATGTTGTCGAATAAAATGATACCTTATCTTGATGTGTTTCGTTCGACTATGAAACACCGGATTCTTCCAAAGATGAACCGCACTTTGATTATCACAATACAAGACGCAATAGTCTTGTCTTTTACCCAACTCGCCTAAGAAGTTCTTCAACCACACTAGCTCTTTAGAAGCTTCTGCAATAGCCATGTATTCGGCTTCGGTGGTTGACAAAGCAACACTCTTTTGCAATCGAGATAACCAACTAATCGCCGTCTTCCCCATTGTGAAAACATAACCCGTAGTGCTTTTTCCCGAATCATCACATCCACCCAAATTAGCATCCGCATAACCTCTAAGTATGAGATTGTTTTAAGAGAAACACAATCCCATATTAGAAGTACCTTTCAAATAACGAAGCAACCATTTGACCGCTTCCCAATGCTCTTTCCCCAGATTAGACATATAACGACTTACAACTCCCACTGCTTGAGCAATATCGGGTCTTGTACAAACCATGGCATACATAATACTACCCACGGCCGATGCATATGGAACCTTTTCCATATCCGTTTTGTCTTTTACCGTTTTTAGTGATTGACTTTTCGATAACTTAATCGTGCTACCCAAAGGCATAGAACGAGCCTTTGAATTCTCCGTATTGAACCTCTCTACTACTTTCTCAATATATTTGGATTGAGACAAGTATAGAGTACCCTTCACACTATCACGCACAATACTAATGCCAAGTATTTGCTTAGCACCACCAAGATCTTTCATCTCGAATTCGCCGGAAAGTAATCCCTTCAACTTGTTAATTTCGGACATGTTGGAATCTGCAAGTAACATGTCATCAACGTACAACAGTAAGATTATGTAAGAAGACTTGAATTTCTTCAAGTAGCAACAGTGATCCGCTTCACATCTTAAGAAACCAATCTTCTTCATAAACTCGTCAAACTTAAATTACCATTGCCGAGGTGCTTGCTTCAATCCATACAAACTTTTCTTTAGCTTACAAACCCACTTCTCTTTATCCTTTACCCCAATGCCCTCGGGTTGCCTCATGTAGATCTCTTCAACAAGATCACCATGTAAGAATGCAGTTTTTACATCTAGTTGCTCAAGATGTAAGTCTTCGGATGCAACCATAGAAAGTACCAAACGGATAGTAGTCATTTTAACTACCGGTGAAAATATCTCTTTGTAGTCAACCCCTTCCTTTTGTTGAAAGCCTTTGACTACCAAACGAGCCTTGTACCTTCTCTTGCCATCTAATTCATTCTTGATTCTATACACCCATTTGCTTTGCAATATCATGAGGTAACTTCACTAGTGACAAAGTCTTGTTCTTCTCAAGTGATCCCATCCCTTCTTTCATGGTAAGCTCCCATTGTATGGATTCTTTTGTTTTTCTTGCCTCAAAGTAACTTTCGGGTTCACCATTCTCGGTATAGAGCAAGTAGTTTGCTGATGGAGAATACCTAGAATTAGGTTTGGGCACTCTAGTCGAGCGTCTTGGTGTAGGAGTAACCGGAATGGTTGGACCGGTTTCATTTGTATCCTCCTCATCACTAGAACTCGCACTATGTTTGGAATCATCACCGCTTTCTGAACTATCTCCATCATTAGTATTTCCCGACACCTCACCGTCATTCGGCAATTCATTGTTTCCCAAAATCCCACTAGAACCTGCAAGATCATCAATAGAAACATCGTCAAAAGTAACTTGACTCGGTTTAGGACTCCCCGTTTCCGGTTTGCCATAGATCGAATCTTCATCAAAAGTAACATCTCGCGAACGAATTACTTTTCTAGCTTCGTTATCCCAACAACGATAACCCATTTCATCCGACCTGTAGCCAATGAAAGTACACTTTTTCGACTTAGCCTCAAGCTTGTCTCTATCCGCATCTTTGGTCTTGACATATGCGTTATACCCAAAGACCTTTAGGTGACCATAACTCACCTTTTTACCTTGTCATTCTTCCTCCAAGATTCGGAAACCCAACGGTGTTGAGGGTCCCCTATTTATCAAATAAGCCGCCGTGTTAACCGCATTCGCCCAAAACATTTTAGGCAAACCGGCATGTAGTCTCATACTCTTAGCCCTTTCATTTAACGTACGATTCATACGTTCGGCGACCCCATTGTGTTGCGGTGTCTCCGGTACCGTTTTTAACATTCTAATACCGAGCTTTGCACAATGGTCTTTAAACTCAAGACTACCGTATTCTCCTCCATTATTCGACTTCAAGCACTTAACCTTCAAGTTAGTCTCATTTTCTACCATAGCTTTCCACTTCACAAAAGTGATAAATACATCGGATTTAGCTTTAAGAAAATAAACCCATAACTTTCGAGTGGAGTCGTCAATGAAGGTGACATAATAACGAGAACCTCCATGTGATTCTACATTGGTTGTACCAAACACATCCATATGAACGAGCTCCAATTTCTCCAACTTAGGTGCATTCCCCGATTTCTCAAAAGTCACCTTCTTTTGCTTCCCATAAACACATGGTTCTCAAAACCCAAGTTCTACTTTCTTCAAATCCGGAATCCTCCCACTCGAAACAAGCATCTTCATACCCTTCTCACTCATATGCCCGAGTCTTCGGTGCCATAGAGTTGATTCGGACTCAACATTAACCGTAGCAACCACCGTGTCTTCATCAAACACTTCAACCATATAAATAGTTCCCCTTTTATGTCCACGAGCCACTACACAACTACCCTTAACCACCTTCCATTGGCGGTTTTCAAAAGTAATCGCGTTACCTTCATCATCTAATTGACCAACCGAAATAAGTTTCCTTTTCAATTTAGGAATGTACCTTACATTTTTCAAAGTTCAATTAGAACCAAGAGTAGTCTTCAAAACAACATCTCCAATGCCCTCTATATTGAGTTGCTTGTTGTCTGCCAATCTCACCTTGCCTTGATATGAACGAAAATTCTTCATCATGCTTTTGACATGAGTAGCATGAAACGAAGCTCCCTAATCTAAAATCCAAGACTCCGTAGAATTTTCAACACTACATAAAAGTGCATCATCACTTTCCCCTTCGGCCAAGTTTACACCTTTCGCGGAACTATTTTTGCAATTCCTTTGAAAGTGCCCCTTTTGATTGCAACCCCAACAAGTAACTTCACTTCTATCTTTCGATGGATTCCTCTTCTTAGACTTCTTCCTATGTAACAACCCTGCTTTTTCCGTTACTTCCGTTAACCTTTCCGTTAGTTTACTTAACGGTGATTAATTTGACTTTTATGTGTTTATGTGAAATAAATGCGTACTTGACCTTTGGAGGGTTATAATAATTAATATGGGTTGATATTAATTCAAATAAATATTTTAGATAATGAAATACGATAAAAAAGATACGATTTTGATAACTGCTTACTGAGCAACGAAACGCTCGGGTTTACTTTAATAATTAATTTTATTAATTATTAACTTTTTAAAAATAATTAATTTATTGGGTTTTTAATAAATTAACATTTGGTTGCGTTTAACGATCGGTTTAGCGTTCCGGGCCTTCGGTACGACTAAACGACTCTTGAAATGGACCACGAGTACAAGGAATTGGACAACACGAGCCCAGGATTACCCCATGGGGCCCAATCGGTCGAACCACCCCCTCCCCACCCTTTTATGTTTAATTTTGATTACTTGGAGGACTTATGTGCAATTTAGGAGAAATAGGGTTAGTATAAATTAGATTGTTTAACAAAAATTAGGGAAACCCTCATACAGAAAAACTGAGCAGTCGATCTCTCTCCCTCCCTCCCCATCGTCGACCATCATCACCATCACCATACATTCAATTTTAATTTTTTGATCAAACCTCAAGAACAAACGTTGTGATTCGCGTTATCCTCTACGTATTGGTGTGCTTTGATTGTTAATCTAAGGTATATTTACAAGAACCCTAATATTAAAAATCTGATTTTTATTAGAGTTTCATAGTTATGTTATCAATTGCTCAAGTCTATACGCGTACGTGTTAATTGTAATCGTTATATTGATTGTTTGATTCGTTAGGGTTTAAAAACGAATTTGTTTTTGCATGATCAGAAAAATTAACTTTTAAAATGTTAATTATGTTATATTCAGATTCCTTGCGAAAAACTGTTGAGTTTAGGCTTTGTATTCGCTTGATTTTGTTTCCGGATGATCAAGTTATGCTTAATTGAAATTAACGTTGTGTTTTAGTGATTGATCAGAAATCTGGATTTGATTGACCACGAATTGGCATGTGAAACTTATACCACTGGAAATATAATTTAAAAACACTCAATTTAGACGAGGATACCATGACGTTTGCTTATGTATAACCCGAGATATGCTTGAATTAGTGTAAGAGTAATTTTATACAGCACTTGCATGAAAATAACCTTGTATGATAAAATTTTTAACTTCTGTGATTAAAGCTTTGCATATTTGACATGTACACAAAAATTACTTCACCTTTCATGTAGATATCATGGGCTAATTGTATCTAGATCTTCGAATAATCGCGTGCGAATGTGACTAACTAAACTAGAATCGAATCTGTAAATTGCTCTCTGTTTTATACTCTGTGAATTGTGTTTATTGAATGAGCATGTAAGATTTTGGAATATAAATTTTAACATGATATGTGACTTATTGTTAGTTTATGTCAATCTCTGAAAACTTATGCATTGGGCACAATAGAGCCGTACTTTATGTGGATTCTGATTTAAGCTGAAAAACTAAACATCCAACTTGCATGAATAAACTGTACAAATTGGCTAAACAAAATTTGCTAGATTTTTGATATATGTTACTTTTACTTGTTCTTGAACTATGGCCACTGGTCTTGTATCAATTGCATGTTCCTAACTCTGGTTATAGCCAAAACGAAATCAGTGAGCGGTCAGAAACTGACTGGGCAAACCCCAAATGTACCCCTTCTGATTCCTAACTTTTAATTATCGTATGAGCCCCTGGATAGACTTTTTGGAATCAATTTTAAGTATATTTATGATCTGGAGTTTTCCATATTTACGTGAATTTTGAACTATGAGGTATTGTGCTAAGTATGCTACGTGTTCATGAACTTTGTGCACAACGATTAACTGAAATTGTGAAAATGATTATTCATGACCTGAAACGTATTGTTTGACTTAGGTTTGACATGTTGACCAAAATTTGACATGAACCTTTTGATGTTGACTTTAGTTGACTACTTTGACCAAGTTTGACTTTCGGTTTGACTTCGGTTGACTTTGTTTGACTTGCATGATATAGTTGACTTTTACTTTGAAACGCGTCGATTCGAGCAATAAGACAACTTATACTATGAAATCACTCATATTTAAAATACATATATTGACCAACCTAAATACGTATACTTAGGTTGCATAATTCAGCTGTAAACCGTACAAGTTTTTGTCTGTCATCCAAGCTTGTTCAAAGGTGACTCTACAGTCCCGCTTTTTACATGTTTTCAGGGATGAGAATACAAGCTGTTATACTTACTTTATCAATTGCTTTTGTATTGACACCAGTACCATATATGCGTACCGAGTTTGTTCACAAAGCCTCTAGCTTGAATACTTTTAATACCATCGGTGTAAGCACAATTTAGATGGACAGATCCGTTAGGTTGAAAACCTCCCCCGCTATAATAACTGTGGTGCCTTTATTTTGAACATTAGATACACTCGAACAAGTGTATAACATTTTAGGAGGTAAAGGCGGGTATAGTGGCTTCTATACTCGGGTCATTGCTAGTATTTAGGTGCTCAGATTATGCAAACGTTAAAATCTCGTGGTCAAGGAAACTAAACTATTTTTCTGATAACTGTTTTTCAGATACTGCTACATTACTCTAAACCTGTAGATTCACCAACATTATTGTTAACCTGTTTTTGCGTGTTTTTATTCTCAGGTCCTTAAGAGGTAGGCTTTCGCCGTGTTTGCTGCATGTCTGGCCGTGGAGTCACCATTTGTTTAAATGAACATTATTTACTTTCGCATTTAAAACTTTTATAACTGTTTAAATACTGTTGGCTTGTGGTTACGATCACAACAGTGTTTCTATTTTGGGATTATTAACTTTTGTTTTTGAAAGTCAACTTTTAATAAAATTAAATGCGATTGCTTTAAACGTCTCATATAGAGGGCGTAACTGTTAACTGTGGGACCTGGATTAACGCACCGTCAGATGGAAATTTGGCGGGGTGTTATAGTTGGTATCTGAGCTAACGGTTCGTAGGGAAACTAGGACTTGCATTAGAGTGTCTGATATGGTCATTAGGACACCTTGATGAGTCTAGACTACGACCAGGACTTAGCATTACATGAGTACTTTGTGACTAATGTTATTTACTTGGCTAATCTGTTCGTTTGTGTTCTTGCATTATGAGCTAGATGTTACAGGATTCAGGAAACAGTAGCAACGACTCAAGTGTGGATGAGGTGAATGCACCTGCTCCTGCCCCAGCACCAGCACCTGCTCCGCATCAGATACCCAATCATCCTGTGAACCTTTATGCATTGGATTTGATTCATACTAACCACAATAGGGATGTAGTTGATCGTATTAACGCTTTGAGTGATATTGCTAGGACATACCCGCACCCCGATGATCTTCATAGGTTGGACGAAAGGGTCACAGGTATAAATACTTATAGGTATGAGGCAGAAGCGAGGTTCGCTGAGATGGCGAGATTGATAGTAGCCTTGACTGCCAGGGTTGCTGCGTTGGAGGTGGAACATGATAGGTCGAGGAATGATGGACCTGCCTCCTGTACCCGACAGAAGAGGAAGTGAAGGGTCATTGACCATGAACTTCTTTTCCACCCACCATTCTTTCTTTAATTGGTCATATAAGACTTACCGGGTGTTATAAATCGGGCTACTAGCACATTATGTTTATTGTTTGGGTGACTACTTTTGGAAATTGGTTTATCACTTATGGATTTTATTTATAATAATGGTGGTTTATGCTATTAATAACTAATACCTTTTATTTCATGCGATATTATTCTATAGTTAGTAACTTTGTATGATCGTAATACTTGTGTTATGTTATACTACTACTATTGCCATTAATGTTACTACTTAGTGCTACTACCACTACGATCACTAGTGTCACTACTAACACTAATAACACTATTATCACTAATAATACTACTTACACTACTTCTCACTACTAGCGAATCTTTTCGTACTATTATTTACTAGTTTTCAACACTCGTTGCTAGTATATTTTTAATAACTCTGTTTTTCATTGATCTTACTGCGATGTATCGTGTGTGTAGAAGGATACCATGTTTACTTCAGAAATGCTTGAGGCTCAAGTTGAAGAACTCGTTACCCAACGTGTGACAGAAGCTCTTATAGCTGCAAGTTTTGATTGTACGATTGAGAAATACTGTCCCAGACGAGAGCGGATAAGGTGGGAAAATGAACTTCTGAACTTAAGGGTCATTGGAACTGACATTGCTAGTTACACTAACCGGTTCTGGGAGCTATCGTTGCTTTGCCCACATTTATTCCCATCAGCGGATAGAGCAATCGAGAGGTACATGTTGGGATTGCCGATGGAGGTGTTTGGTTTTGTTCTTTCCCATCAACCAAAGACAAACTCGGAGTTATCAACATGGTGATTAACAGGATGAAACAAGTTAGCCGAATGGAAGGAAAAGAGATACCTGCTAAAGGAAAGGAAGTTAATGGCAAAAGGAAACGGTGTGAGGATTATGTTGGAAATCTCACACAGAACCGAGTTGAGAAACAAGGGATGCCCCGTAACTTCGAGAAAGGATCTTCATCCAACACGAACTACAAAGGAAAACTACCCTTGTGTGGAAATTGCAGAAAACGCCATCGTGGGGGATGCAAAATGCTGATTTGCACCAAGTGTCAAAGGAAGGGTCACCTGGTCCTAGATTGTAAGGTTAACATCGAGAAGAATAAGTGTTTTATGTGTGGCGAAGCAGGCCATTACGCGAAGGACTGCCCGAGAAGGAGGAAAGATGGATCCACTCAGGGAGCTGCAACCATCCATCACCCCAGTGGGACATGCAATGACCTTAACTTAGTTAAAGGTACGTTCTCGCCCAACTATTTTAATGTTTATGTTTTGTTTGATACTGGCGCTGATAGAAGTTTTATATCTAAGGATATTTGTCATAATGTTAAGAAACATGTTTCTCCCTTACATAATGTGTATTCCATAGAACTAGGGAATGGTAACTTGATGAGTGCCGATAAGATTTATCATGGTTGTACTTTGACGTTAGAAAGTAAGCCTTTTAACATTGATGTGATACCTATTAAACTGGGAAGTTTTGACCTTGTGGTTGGAATGGACTGGTTAGCTGATAACAAAGCCGAGGTGGTCTGTGACCTAAAGGCTATTCGTATACCTATTGCTGACGGTGAACCTATGATGATTTATGGTGAGAAGAATGGTTAACAATTACATCTCATTAATTGCTTGAAAGTCCAGAAGTATGTGAGAAAGGGATGTATCGTGTTTATGGCTCACGTAAGCTAGATTGTACCTGAAGAAAGGAGACCCGAAGACGTTCCTGTAGTTAAGGAATTTCTTGAAGTTTTTCCGGAGGAATTACCTGGTCTTCCACCTCATCGAGCAGTTGAGTTTCAGATAGACTTAGTGCCAGGAGCGGCACCGGTGGCTCGTGCACCATACAGACTTGCACCCCCAGAACTTCAAGGGTTGTCTAGTCAATTGCAAGAGTTATTAGACAAGGGATTTATTCGACCGAGTTCTTCACCTTGGGAAGCTCCAGTCTTGTTTGCTAAAAAGAAAGATGGGCCGATAAGGTTGTGTATCGATTACAGAGATTTGAACAAGTTGACAATCAAGAATCGGTATCCACTACCAAGGATTGATGACTTATTTTATCAGTTGCAGGGATCTAGTTGTTATTCGAAGATTGATTTGAGATTCGGGTATCACCAATTGAGAGTCAAAGAAGCTGATGTTCCGAAAACGGCATTTAGAACACATTATGGACATTATGAGTTTACAGTAATGCCGTTTGGTTTGACGAATGCACCAGCAGTGTTCATGGATCTCATGAACCGTGTGCGTAAGCCATACCTAGATAAATTCTTCATTGTATTTATTGATGACATATTGGTGTACTCCAGGAACAAAGAAGAGCACGAACAACATCTACGTTTGATTTTGACTATGCTTAAAGATGAGTAGTTGTATGCAAAGTTCTATAAGTGTGACTTTTGGTTACCAGAGGTACAATTTCTTGGTCATGTTGTAGGGGCCAATGGAATACATGTCGATCCAGCAAAGATTGAGTCAGTTAAGAATTGGGAAACTCCTAAGACGCCAACGCAGATTAGGAAATTTTTGGGTCTAGCTGGTTACTACCGGAGATTCATCGAAGGATTCTCTAAGATCGCTCGACCATTGACCGCGTTGACTCATAAGGGCAAGAAGTATGAGTGGTCAAAACCGCAAGAGTCCGCATTTCAGTTGTTGAAAGAGAAGTTAATAACTGCACCAGTATTGTCTCTACCCGAGGGAAGTAAAGATTTTGTTGTTTATTGTGATGCCTCACGTCAAGGAATGGGTTGCGTGCTTATGCAACGAAATAAAGTTATTGCTTATGGATCGTGACAGTTAAAGATTCACGAGCAGAACTACACTACGCACGACCTTGAACTAGGAGCTATTATCTTTGCACTTAAAATGTGGAGGCACTACCTGTATGGAACCAAATTTACTATCTTCACTGACCATAAGAGTTTACATCACATATTCGATCAGAAACAGCTCAACATGCGACAACGACGTTGGATGGAACTACTTAACGATTATAACTGCGAACTTCAATACCATCCGGGCAAGGAAAATGTTGTGGCGGATGCTTTAAGCAGAAAAGAGCGAGAAAGACCTCTTAGGGTTAAAGCTCTTAACATAGTTGTGCGTACGAATCTCACATCACAAATCCGTGAAGCACAACAAGAAGCCGTGAAACAAGAAAATGTCGATGTTGAATTTCTCAGAGGAATGGATAAGAAATTTGACATCAAAGAGGATGGAACACGATACTTTGCTAATCGAATCTGGGTACCAAAGTTTGGTAGATTGAGGGAACTAGTGTTGGAGGAGGTACACAAGTCAAGGTACTCAATTAATCCAGGATCAGATAAAATGTACCAAGATTTGAAAGCATTTTATTGGTGGCCAAATTTGAAAGCTGATATTGCTACTTATGTCGGTAAGTGCTTGACTTGCGCTAAAGTCAAGGCTGAGCATCAGAATCCATCAGGATTATTAACTCAACCAGAGATTTCCCAGTAGAAGTGGGAAGGTATTACCATGGACTTCATCACGAAACTGCCGAGAACGGCGGGAGGTCACGATACTATTTGGGTTATCGTGGATTGTCTCACCAAGTCTGCACACTTTCTACCGATAAGATAAACTGATAAAATGGAGAAGTTGGCTCAGATCTACATTAAGGAAGTCATATCTAGGCATGGAGTGCCTATATCTATTATATCCGATCGCGATGGCAAATTCACTTCCAGATTTTGGCAGTCGTTACAGAAAGCAATGGGGACTCGTTTAGATATGAGTACAACATATCACCCCCAGGCAGATGGTCAGAGCGAACGAACTATTCAGACTTTTGAGGACATGTTGCGAGCATGTGTCATTAATTTCGGAAACGGATGGGATAAATACTTACCACTAGCTGAGTTCTCATACAATAACAGCTACCATGCGAGCATTAAGGTTGCACCTTTCGAAGCACTATACGGAAGGAAGTGTAGATCTCCTGTTTGTTGGAGTGAATTGGGAGATAGTCAGTTGACAGGTCCTGAAATTATTCAGGAGACAACTGAGAAAGTTCTACAGATTCAGGAATGATTGAGAACGGCTCGAAGTCGTCAAAAGAGTTACGTCGATGTTAGACGGAAGGACATAGAATTCCAAGTTGGTGACAATGTTATGGTAAAAGTATTGCCTTGGAAGGGTGTTGTACGATTTGGGAAAAGAGGTAAACTGAGTCCTAAATATGTTGGACCATTCGAGATAACTGTAAGAGTTGGACCGGTAGCTTACAGATTGGAACTGCCACAAGCTCTCAGCGGTATACACGACGTTTTTCATATATCCAATCTAAAGAAGTGCCTAGCAGGGGAGAATTTGATTATTCCTTTAGAGGAACTGCGTATCGAAGACAAACTTCATTTCATTGAGGAACCTGTCAAAATTTTGGGCCATGAGGTCAAACAATTGAAACAAAGCAGAATTCCTATCGTTAAAGTTTGGTGGAACGCGAGAAGAGGACTAGAGTTCACGTGGGAGCGTGAAGACCAGATGAGGCTGAAGTATCCACAACTGTTTCCCGAGGAAACTACTTCAGAGGACTATCACTAAAATTTCGGGACAAAATTTTTAATAACAGGTGGGTAATGTAACAACCCTGCTTTTTCCATTACTTTCGTTAACCTTTCCGTTAGTTTACTTAACGGTGATTAATTTGACTTTTATGTGTTTATGTGAAATAAATGCGTACTTGACCTTTGCAGGGTTATAATAATTGATATGGGTTGATATTAATTCAAATAAATATTTCGGATAATGGAATACGATAAAAAAGATACGATTTTGATAACTGCTTTTTGAGCAACGAAACGCTCGGGTTTACTTTAATAATTAATTTTATTAATTATTAACTTTTTAAAAATAATTAATTTATTGGGTTTTTAATAAATTAACGTTTGGTTGCGTTTAACGATCGATTTAGCGTTTCGGGCCTTAGTTACGACTAAACGACACTTGAAACGGACCACGAGTACAAGGAATTGGACAATACGAGCCTGGGAGTACCCCATGGGGCCCAATCGACCAAACCACCCCCTCCCCACCCTTTTATGTTTAATTTTGATAACTTGGAGGACTTATGTGCAATTTAGGAGAACTAGGGTTAGTATAAATTAGAGTGTTTAACAAACATTAGGGAAACCCTCACATAGAAAACTGAGCAGTCGATCCCTCTCCCTCCCTCCCCATCGTCGACCATCATCACCATCACCATACATTCAATTTTAATTTTTTGATCAAACCTCAAGAACAAACGTTGTGATTCGCGTTATCCTCTACGTATTGGTGTGCTTTGATTGTTGATCTAAGGTATATTTACATGAACCCTAATATTAAAAATTTTATTTTTATTAGAGTTTCATAGTTATGTTGTCAATTGCTCAAGTCTATACGCGTACGTATTAATTGTAATCGTTATATTGATTGTTTGATGCGTTAGGGTTTAAAAACGAATTTGTTTTTGCATGATCACAAAAATTAAGTTTTTTAAATGTTAATTATTATATTATATTCAGATTCATTGCGAAAAACTATTGAGTTTAGGCTTTGGATTCGCTTGATTTCGTTTCCGGATGATCAAGTTATGCTTAATTGAAATTAACGTTGTGTTTTCGTGATTGATCAGAAATCTGGATTTGATTGACCACGAATTGGATTTGAAACTTATACCACTAGAAAGATAATTTAAAAACACTCAATTTAGACTAGGATACCATGATATTTGCATATGTATAACCCGAGATATGCTTGAATTAGTGTAAAAGTAGTTTTATACAGCACTTGCATGAAAATAACCTTGTATGATAAAATGTGGTAACTTCTGTGATTAAAGCTTTGCATATTTGAAATGTACACAAAAATTAATTCATCTTTCATGTAGATATCATGGGCTAATTGTATCTAGATCTTCGGATGAATGTGACTAACTAAAGTAGAATCGAATCTGTAAATTGCTCTCTATTTTATACTCTGTGGATTGTGTTTATTGAATGAGCATGTAAGCTTCTGAGATATGCATTTTAACATGATATGTGACTTATTTTTAGTTTATGTCAATCTCTGAAAACTTATGCATTGGGCACAATAGAGCCGTACTTTATGTGGATTCTGATTTGAGCTGAAAAACTGAACATCCGACTTGCATGAATAAACTGTACAAATTGGCTAGACAAAATTTGCTATATTTTTTATATGTGTTACTTTGACTTGTCTTTGAACTATCGCCACTGGTCTTGTATCAATTGCATGTTCCTAACTCCGGTTATAGCTAAAACGAAATCAGTGCGCGGTCAGAAACTGACTGGGCAAACCCTAAATGTACCCCTTCTGATTCCTGACTTTTAATTATCGTATGAGCCCCTGGCTGGACTTTTTAGAATCTATTTTAAGTATATTTATGATCTGAAGTTTGCCATGTTTACGTGAATTTTTAACTATGAGGTATTGTGCTAAGTATGCTACGTGTTCATGAACTTTGTGCACAACGATAAACTGAAATTGTGAAAATGATTATTCATGACCTGAAACGTATTGTTTGACTTAGGTTTGACATGTTGACCAACATTTGACATGAACCTACTGATGTTGACTTTATTTGACTACTTTGACTAATTTTGACTTTCGGTTTGACTTCGGTTGACTTTGTTTGACTTGCATGATATAGTTGACTTTTACTTTGAAAAGCGTCGAGTCGAGCAATAAGACAACTTATACTATGAAACCACCCTTATTTAAGATACATATATTTACCAACCTAAATACGTATACTTAGGTTGCATTATTCAGCTGTAAATCGTAAAAGTTTTTGTCTGTCATCCAAGCTTGTTCAAAGGTGAGTCTACAGTCCCGCTTTTTACATGTTTTCAGGGATGAGAATTGATAATGCTAAAAACGAACATATATTTCATAGCATTATTCCTCAAGAAAGACAAGCTTTTAGTTGCAATTGTTCTATTTACAAGTGATATTCGTTTAAATAATAAAAGGTGAAGACAAAAGACAGATTCGACGAATTGAAGACGCAAACGACCAAAAAGCTCAAAAGTACAAAATACAATCAAAGAGGTTCCAATTTTTGATAAGAAACGTCTCGAAATTACAAGAGTACAAGATTCAAAACGCAAAGTACAAGATATTAAATTGTACGCAAGGACGTTCGAAAATCCGGAACCGGGACATGAGTCAACTCTCAACGCTCGACGCAACGGACTAAAAATTACAAGTTAACTATGTATATAAATATAATATAATATATAATTAATTATATTAATTATATATATATTATATTTATAAATAAATCGTCGGCAAGAAAGACTCCAAAGAATGTGAGCTGTATTTTCAATCTCCGCGACTCGCGGAGTTTGAAGGCCAAAAATGCCGCGAGTCGCGGAGCCCCAAGTTTTGAAAGTCCCTATTAAAGCAACCGAATTCTGAGCATTTTTCATAATCTTTTTTTTCCTTCTTCTCTCAATATATACGTAATATATATTTATAATTTATATTTTAATTTTAATTTTAATTTTAAATTCTAATAAGAAGGGTATGTTAGCGAATATTGTAAAGGTGTAAGTCGAAATTCTGTCCGTGTAACGCTACTCTATTTTTAATCATTGTAAGTTATGTTCAACCTTTTTACATTAATGTCTCATAGCTAAGTTATTATTATGCTTATTTAATCCGAAGTAATCATAATGTTGGGCTAATTACTAAAATTGGGTAATTGGGCTTTGTACCATAATTGGGGTTTGGACAAAAGAACGACACTTGTGGAAATTAGACTATGGGCTATTAACGAGCTTTATATTTGTTTAACTAAATGATAGTTTGTTAATGTTAATATAAAGATTTAAAATTGGGCGTTCCTATAAATTACCATATACACTCGATCGGACACGATGGGCGGGGTATTTATATGTACGGATAATCGTTCATTTAACCGGACACGGGAATGGATTAATAGCCACTAGAATAATTAAAACAGGGGTGAAATTATGTACAATGACACTTGGTATAATTGATAACAAAATATTAAAACCTTGGATTACACTCAGTCGATATCCTGGTGTAATTATTAAACAAAGTATTAAAATCTTGTTACAGTTTAAGTCCCCAATTAGTTGGAATATTTAACTTCGGGTATAAGGATAATTTGACGAGGATACTCGCACTTTATATTTATGACTGATGGACTGTTATGGACAAAAACCAGACGGACATATTAAATAATCCAGGACAAAGGACAATTAACCCATGGGCATAAAACTAAAATCAACACGTCAAACATCATGATTACGGAAGTTTAAATAAGCATAATTCTTTTATTTCATATTTAATTTCCTTTATTTTATATTTAATTGCACTTCTAATTATAGCACTTTTATTTATTGTTATTGTAGTTAATTGCACTTTTAATTATCGTACTTTTTAATTATCTCAAGTTTATTTTATCGCATTTTTATTATTCGCAATTTTATTCTCGTTATTTACTTTACGCTTTAATTTAAGTCTTGTATTTATTTTTAATATTTTATATTTGGTTTTAACTGCGACTAAAGTTTTAAAATCGACAAACCGGTCATTAAACGGTAAAAACCCCCCTTTATAATAATAATATTACTTATATATATATATTTGTATTTTTATAAAAGTAAACTAATATAGCGTTAAGCTTTGTTTAAAGATTTCCCTGTGGAACGAACCGGACTTACTAAAAACTACACTACTGTACGATTAGGTACACTGCCTATAAGTGTTGTAGCAAGATTTAAGTATATCCATTCAATAAATAAATAAATATCTTGTGTAAAATTGTATCGTATTTAATAGTATTTCCTGTAAAAATATAAGCTATTTCGTATACCCCGCTGCAAACACCAAGCATTTTTGGCGCCGCTGCCGGGGACCTCTTAAAAGCCGGAAGCGCAACGCTAATATAAAAAGAAAAAAAAGATTTTTATTTTACTTTTATTAAAATTCGTTTTTATAAAAGTACGTTTTAAATATTCGAAAATATAAAAAGAAAAACAAAAATTTATATATTTTTAAGAGTTTGTTAAAAGTTTTATAAGTTTCTTTATTTTTATTTTATTTTGTAAAAATATAAGTTTTATTTAATTTATTTTATAAATATATTTTATAAATATAAAACCGAAAAAATAAAAAAATTTAATATATATAAATCTATTTTTTTTTAGATTGTTATAAAGTATTTTATTTTTATCTTAGTTATTAAAGATAAGTTTTATTTAAATTATATAAATATTTTAATTAGATTTTAAAACAGAAAATATAAAAACAGAAAATAGAAAATAAAAAAATAATAAAAACGCGTAAAATTTAAACTGTTCCAGGGTTGAATTTTGGAACCCCGCGACTCGCGGGGTTTGCTGTTTGAAATACCGCGACTCGCGGAGCTTTTTCTGACACGCCTGCCAGAAACCCTAACTGCAATTAATACGGAGTAATAATTATTATTATTAATTAATTAATATTTAGGTTTTAATTAAATTAATATTTAATTTTAATCATTTAGTTATATTAAGTTTTAATTAGTTGTATTTATATATTTAAATTAATACTTTTATAAAATAATATAAAAATAATATTTTTATAAAAAAATTGTACTTTTTACAACTTTTTGTATATTTTTATATTTTGTCCATTTTTAATTGTTTTAGCGTAATATTTGTATTTTTCGCTCATATTTAGTTTTAAACTTAGTTTTTGCAATAGTTATTTTTACCTCTAGATTTTTAGGCTTTGCCGTAGAATTCCTTAAGTGCTTTTTCTTTAGACTAAGATTTAGGTGCTTTAGAACTTTGCGACGCCTTTTTAAGTTTTAATTTCTTTTTAAGTTATTTCCATTTGGGATATAGTTTTTCCTGTAAGCTTTAATATTTTTAGACACCTTTTACCTATGTATCAATTATCATTCCAATTAGTAATCTCAATTTGCGATTATAATTTTAAGTTAGTTGTAGTAATAAGGTTAGGTTAGTCAAGTTTTATAAGTTTCTTTTATTTTTCCGTCACCTTTTATTTTTCAACCATTTTTCTTTTTCGACCTTTTTCGACGAACTCTTTTTCTTTCTTATTTCTCGCTATTCTAGTTTTAGGACATAGATTTTTATTCTACTTCTTATCTAAATTTCTTAAAATTACGAAAATTTATTTTAAGTGGTTAAATTGATAGAAAACAAAATTTTCTGGTTCGTAGTAATAGTTAGATTTGTACGTGGACCGGGTTATTGGAGCCAAACAGTCCTCAATTATATTGAGACCAAACGAATTCTGCCCCTCTGCTGCATCTTTTGGCTATTCGAAACGTGGGCAAAATCAGAAAAGTCTATTGATTGGATAACTTATTATAATTTTTCTTTCCTTTTAAAAACTAATAGGATATTCAGTGAATGCACCGAGCAAGACGTTCACCACCTTTTGTACGTTCACCACCTGTAACTAGATCAAGACATTTAGCAAATATTACCGCCGTTGATTTTTCTTTAGAATCGTCATCCAGTCGACCAAGTACTTCAGTTCAAATTTCTGATAATCCATTTTTTGAACCCGACCTCACAATTGAGAATCCGGAGAATATTCAGGAACGATTCGTAGATCCTGAACCACTAAACTTTCCTCCGGAACCACCAATCATTCAAACAGAGATTGTTGAGGAACGAACCATTAAATCAGAATCCTCTAGTGATTCAGATTCAACAAATTCAATTATGGAGAATCTGGAACCTTTAAGTATGGAAGACCGAATGAGAGTTAAACGCACTGGCCAAGGTCACGCAATTACTCATCCAGACATTAATGCGCCAGATTATGAAATCAAAGGACACATTCTACACATGGTGACTAATCAATGCCAATTTAGTGGTGCGCCGAAGGAAGATCCAAATGAACATTTACGTACCTTTAATAGGATCTGCACACTATTTAAAATTCGAGAAGTGGAAGATGAACAGATATATCTCATGTTATTTCCCTGGACTTTAAAGGGAGAAGCCAAAGATTGGTTGGAATCGTTACCTGAAGGGGCGATTGATACATGGGATGTTTTAGTTGAAAAATTTCTTAAACAATTCTTTCCTGCATCTAAAGCCGTAAGACTTCAAGCAGAAATTGTTACGTTTACATAAAAACCAAATGAAACTCTATATGAGGCATGGACTAGATGTGGAAAGTTGTTAAGAGGATGTCCGCAACATGGTTTAGACACCTGTCAAATAGTACAAATATTCTACCAAGGATGCGATATCACTACAAGGAAAGACATAGATATAGCAGCTGGTGGTTCTATTATGAAGAAAACTGAAACGGATGCTTACAAAATTATTGATAACACTGCTTCCCACTCACATGAGTGGCACCAAGAAAAAGATATCGTTAGATCATCTAAAGCAGCTAGAGCCGATTCTAGCCATGACTTAGATTCCATTTCCGCAAAGATAGATGCTGTGGAGAGACGAATGGAAAAGATGACTAAGGATATTCACTCAATACGAATTAGTTGTGAGCAGTGTGGAGGACCACATTTGACAAAAGATTGTCTCGGTATTGAATTAACAATGGAACAAAGAGAGAATATTTCATACATAAACCAAAGGCCTGGAAATAATTATCAGAATAATTATCAACCGCCAAGACCAATTTACAATCAAAACCAGAATTATAACCGATATATTCCATACAACAACCAACAAGGTCCTAGCAATCAACAAGTATCCAATAATACTTACAACCAGCAAAGACTTAATTTTCAAAACAAACCACCACAACAAACCGATGATAAAAAGCCGAATTTAGAAGATATGATGACGAAGCTAGTTGAAACTCAAACGCAGTTTTTCACATCTCAGAAACAAACTAATGAACAAAATGCTCAAGCATTTAGAAATCAACAAGCTTCTATTCAAAATCTGGAACAAGAAGTAAGTAACCTAGCAAGGTTAATAGGTGAAAGAAAACCGGGAAGTCTACCTAGTGATACAAATGCTAACCCCCGGAATGAAACAGCTAAAGCCATTACCACAAGAAGTGGTACAACACTTAAACCACCTGAAATACCTGTAACTTCTGATGAAGCTATTCCTACTCCACAAGAACCACAACCTGATCAAGATAAGGAAAAAGAACCGGTAGTTGAAAAAGTTAATGAAGATAACACAGCTAAGGATAAACCTTATGTTAAACCATACCAACCACCACTTCCTTACCCGAGTAAAATGAAGAAAGAGAAACTTGAAGCCGAGCAATCCAAATTCTTGGATATGTTTAAACAGATAAATGTAAATCTTCCTTTTATTGATGTAATTTCAGGAATGCCTAGATATGCTAAATTCTTGAAAGATCTAATCTCAAATAGAAAGAAAATGGAAGAACTCTCGGCTGTTACTATGAATGCTAATTGTTCAGCAGTGCTGTTGAATAAGATACCAGAAAAACTATCTGATCCAGGAAGTTTCACAATTCCATGTTTTCTGGGTAGTCTTAGTTCAATAGAAGCATTGGCAGACTTAGGTGCTAGTATAAATCTAATGCCTTATTCACTATACGCTAAACTAGACCTTGGAGAACTGAAACCAACAAGAATAAGCATACAACTAGCCGATAGATCAATAAAATATCCTAGAGGGATAATGGAGAACATGCTAGTTAAAGTTGGTACTTTAGTATTTCCAGTAGATTTTATTGTTTTGGACATGGAAGAAGATTCTCAAGTTCCTCTCATATTAGGAAGACCATTCTTAAATACGGCTAAAGCAATGATAGACGTGTTCAGTAAGAAACTGACCCTAAGTATAGAGGATGAGAGTGTTACCTTTTCAGTTGATAGAGCAATGCAACAACCACAATCTGCAGATGATACATGCTATTATATTCAAACTATAGATGCACATGCAGAATTATTAGAAGAATTTCCAGAATTACAAGGAACAGGAGAATGTTCTTTAGGAGAAGGTAATGAACCAATTGATGAAGCTGAAATGTTAGCTACACTTATAGCTAATGGATATGAACCAACAACAGAAGAAATTCAAATGCTAAAAGAAGAAGACAGATATCGATACAAATCATCGATAGAAGAACCTCCGAAATTAGAGTTAAAGCCACTTCCAAACCATTTGGAATACGCTTATTTACATGGTGAATCTGAATTACCTGTAATAATATCGTCTTCTCTTACTGAAAATGAGAAATCACAACTCATTTCTGTGTTGAAAGCTCATAAACCAGCCATTGCATGAAAGATTCATGATATTAAAGGAATAAGTCCTTTGTATTGCACACATAAAATCCTTATGGAAGAAGGTCATAAAACGTATGTGCAACGCCAACGAAGACTAAATCCTAATATGCAAGATGTAGTTAAGAAAGAGATTATTAAACTGCTAGATGCAGGTCTAATTTATCCAATCTCTGATAGTCCATGGGTAAGCCCAGTTCAATGCGTGCCTAAGAAGGGTGGCATGACTGTCATTACAAATGAGAAAAATGAGCTTATTCCTACTAGGACTGTAACAGGATGGCGTGTATGTATTGATTATAGAAAATTGAATGACGCCACCAGAAAAGATCACTTTCCCCTACCTTTCATAGATCAAATGTTGGAAAGATTAGCCGGAAATAGTTACTATTGTTTTCTAGATGGATTTTCTGGATATTTTCAAATTCCAATAGCACCCGAAGATCAAGAGAAAACCACATTCACGTGCCCTTATGGTACTTTTGCTTACAAACGCATGCCATTTGGACTTTGCAACGCCCCTGCAACCTTTCAAAGGTGTATGATAGCGATTTTTCACGACATGATAGAAGAATGCATGGAAGTTTTCATGGATGACTTTTCAGTCTTCGGTGATACATTTGAATCATGTCTAGTTAATCTGGAATGAATGCTTATTAGATGCGAACAATCAAATCTAGTACTTAATTGGGAGAAATGCCATTTCATGGTTAAAGAAGGCATCGTTCTTGGTCATAAAATTTCAAAAGAAGGAATTGAAGTGGATAGAGCTAAAGTAGATGTAATTGCTAAACTTCCACATCCCACCAATGTTATAGGAGTTAGGAGTTTTCTAGGGCATGCCGGTTTTTACCGACGTTTCATAAAAGATTTTTCTAAAATTGCCACTCCTATGAATAAACTCCTAGAAAAGGATGCTCCATTCTTCTTTTCCGATGAGTGTATCAAATCTTTTAATATTCTTAAAGAGAAACTCACTAATGCGCCGATCATGATAACACCAAATTGGAGTCTACCATTTGAACTAATGTGCGATGCAAGTGATTTTGCAATGGGAGCCGTTTTGGGACAAAGGATTGAAAAACGATTTCAACCTATATATTATGCTAGTAAGACGTTACAAGGAGCACAAACGAACTATACAACTACTGAAAAAGAACTCCTTGCTATTGTCTTTGCTTTTGACAAATTTCGATCATATCTCGTTCTAGCAAAAACGGTGGTCTATACCGACCATTCTGCTCTTAGATACCTATTTTCGAAACAAGATGCTAAACCAAGATTAATCCGTTGGATCTTACTCTTACAAGAGTTTGATATTGAAATCCGAGATAAAAGAGGAGCAGAAAATCTCGCCGCTGATCATCTTTCTCGTCTTGAAAATCCCGAATTAGAAGTTCTAAATGAATCGGCCATACAAGACAACTTTCCTGATGAATATCTATTGAAGATAGATTATAAAGAAATTCCATGGTTTGCAGACTATGCAAACTATTTAGTATGTGGATTCCTTGAAAAAGGATTATCGTACCAAAGACGAAAGAAATTTTTCAGTGATATAAAACACTATTTTTGGGAAGATCCACATCTGTTTAAAAGTTGTCCAGATGGAATAATACGCCGATGTGTATTTGGAGATGAAGCTAGTAAAATATTAAACCATTGTCACACAGGACCAACAGGAGGGCATTATGGGCCTCAACTAACAGCAAGAAAAGTTTATGATGCTGGATTCTATTGGCCTACAATTTACAAAGACGCACACCTTCTTTGCAAATCCTGTGATGCTTGTCAAAGGGCCAGAAAAATAAGTCAACGTGATGAAATGCCACAAAATGTCATCCAAGTATGTGAAGTATTTGACATTTGGGGTATTGACTTTATGGGTCCATTTCCAAAATCTCATAATAATCTATATATACTCGTAGCCATTGATTATGTATCTAAATGGGCGGAAGCACAAGCTCTCCCAACTAACGATGCACGAGTTGTAGTCAACTTTTTAAAACGTCTTTTTGCAAGGTTTGGAACACCGAAAGCTTTAATAAGTGATCGGGGTACTCATTTATGTAATAATCAACTTGAGAAAGTTCTTAAAAGATATGGAGTAACTCATAAAATCTCCACCGCATATCATCCACAAACAAGTGGACAAGTTGAAAATACCAACCGAGCTTTAAAACGTATTCTAGAGAAAACCGTAGGATCAAATCCAAAAGAATGGTCCATTAAATTGGAGGAAGCACTCTGGGCTTTTAGAACAGCCTACAAAACTCCAATTGGAACCACACCTTTTAGACTTGTTTATGGAAAAACATGTCATCTTCCAGTAGAAATTGAACACAAAGCATTTTGGGCTTTGAAGGCATGTAATCTTGATTTACATGAAGCTGGACGTCTACGGTTAAGTCAACTAAACGAATTAGAAGAATTAAGACATGAAGCATACGATAATTCGTTAATCTATAAAGAAAGAACGAAGAAATGACATGATAAAAGAATCAGAAGTTCAAAAGAATTTAAAGAAGGAGACAGAGTTCTTCTTTTCAATTCACGATTCAAGCTATTTCCTGGAAAATTGAAATCAAGATGGTCTGGACCATTCATAGTCAAAAGAGTTTTCCCATACGGAACAATAGAATTAATAAATTCAAATGGGATTGAATTTAAAGTTAATGGTCACAGAGTTAAACACTACATACATAGTCCGATGGAAGTCGACAACGAAGTTAATCACAATTTCGACACCACAGCTAACTAAATGTGGGGAGAATCAAGTCTTTAAAGGATAATATGTATTTCTGTTAGAGTTAGATTGTCTGTTTTCGTGTAGTTCTCGAAAATGGAACCCGAATGGTCTTTCCCTAGCAGACCCTAAAGAACTAGTCTTCTCCCCCCATTCTGAAATTTTATTTTTTTAGGTTTTTACAAAATGAAGACTGCCTGTGAACTAAACCATTGTCTAATGCTACACGCTTTGATCACTAAACGTAATAATGACACACTACCGAGTGAAATAGTATCAGTAATCAGAGAAAGAATGGACGGAGTTAGAAAAGAATCCAGATGCGAAGATAATAAGTTACAATTTGGTAAAGGAAAATCAAAATCCGCAGCGAAAAGAAGAGCACGACACCTAGAAAGATGTCACAAATGCGGAAAATGGTCAAATGGAGGTAAATGTTCAAATAATCAAACCTATTCAAACACCAAATTTGTTACTTTATGCAGAGACGGACCGTTCATATGTTTAGAAGAAAAGACACTGAATGCTCGAGGTTACGCCTATGTAGCCATGGAAAACCAATTAAACCGACTATCTTATGAATGGGAAAGATCATATAACTAAGAAATCTATTTCACAGGTATGTTTGTACAGTTTTTACTTTATTTTTTATTTTTATTTTTAATCTTTTGATAATAAACGCTAATTTGTTCGCTAAAAAGTATTAAATTGGTATTGAATAAAATTAGGTTTGGCGACCGAAATTATTGATATCATTCAAAAATTTATTACATCACTGCGAAATTTAACGTTTATTCTTAAGGTATAAATATCTTTAATCAATCAACCCAAAATATTTCAAAAATTCGTCATGAGTTAAATTAGGTCTTGGAACCCAAATTACTTTACCGAAAAGAGGGGAGTATATTTTTGATAATATTTGATTGATTAAAGTGGGATAAAAAGCCAAAAAGATTTTTAATTTTATTTTTACCATGTTTTTAAAATTAATATTTAAATCTTAAATTAATATTGTAAACTTTGTAAAAACAATATTTTTAAAATTGTAAATATTTGAAAAATTAATATAAGTTTGGTGTGAATTTATAATATGAATTTTTAAATTAAGTTTGGTGTGAATTTATAATATGAATTTTTAAATTAAGTTTGGTGTGAATTTTTAATTTTTAAATATGAATTTTTAATTTTATGCATTTTAAATTGTAAGTTTGGTGTGAATTTTTAATATTAATTTTGAATTTTATATTTAAATTGTGTGAATTTAAAAACAAAAATTTACTTTATCTCATTAAGTTAAAAATATGATTTTTAAAATTCGTCGTAAGTTGAAGACTAGGTCTTTGAACCGAAATTGCTTTACCCAAAGGAGGGACGAGAACTTTTATTATCATTATTTTTAATCTTATTGAATTAAAGTATGCCAAAAACATTAAAAAACCAAAAATCTTAGCTTTTAAAACAATCGCTACAAAAAAAAAATTTAAAATTTTGTCGAGGAACGGACTAGGACATCGATCCGAAACGACCTCATCCTAAATAACAAGGGAAACAAAATTTTAAAATTAATTACTTAATTGTTTTAATTAATATAAGATTATAAAAAAAAAAAAAAACAAACAAACTCCGCGACTCGCGGAGTTTGAAGGCCCAAACACCGCGAGTCGCGGGAGGACCGAAATACAGAAAAAAAATATAACGCAAAAACTGATCAGTCCACACACCACAAAACACATACTGCGAAGAACACAGCGAAACATACCCGCAAAAACCCGAAAAATACACCCCAAATTCACAATTTTTAACCGTTAATCACCAAATTTTTTACTAAAATCATGTCGATAAGGATGCTATCAAGGAATTACTCAAGAAAAACGGTAAATTTCTACACCTAAACACCATTTAATCCGAAAATTAGTGTTCTTGAGCAATTTTTTCCCCAATTTGATTTTGATGCTTTTTAGTGTAATTAGGCTTAAATTGTTTATGTATTATGCTTGTATAACCTAGATTGATGCTGTTTAACATGATTAGAAGCCTTAAACTTCAAATTTTGAGTAATTTAGGGTTTGTGTTCTTGAGCAAATTTGGGGCTTTTTGATATAAACAGGTTATGACCGATTTTTGTCATGAATTGTTGCTAAATTAAGTAGTGTAACATGTCTAGGTAGTTAAATGATCCAAACTTTGAGCCTAAACATGATTTTGAGAATTAAAGTGGACTTTTTCAAGTCTAAAATTCATGAACTTGATTTTTGAGAGATAATGCCATTTGAAACTTGTTTAATTGCTAGTAATGATTATTTTGACATGTTATTTGAGTTGAATGCTTATGAACTTGGCAAACATTTTCATATATGCTTATTTGAAAAAGTGTAGATTTGATAAAAATATGAAAATAAGCTTAAGTTTGATATAAATTGATCATGTCATTGTAATTATTTTGATTGATAATTTTGCTGACACTAATGCATATTTGGATGCGCAAAAATTGTGTTTGATGTGTTTTGCAGACTGAAAGGGGTGAATCTTCATCCCAAGCTCGCAATGCTCCTGCTGAGAATGCGGAACAACAGGAGGTGGATAACTACTACAAGCAAGATATACCTCACCCAATCATGACATTTTCTGATATGCACTTGGAAGAGTTGCACCCGAACCTGAGATTTGACAGACTTTGGATAGATTATCCAAAATACCAAAGGGGTTTGCATACTCTTCATTCTAAAGTTGTTGAGGTACCGAGGGTCATAGAATGGGGACCCTTAGAAGCTGTAGAATTGGCCGGGCCAATTAGGGAATTACTTGTACAGAGGTATGGTAATTCTACTTTTAATGACTGGGTACGTTTATTCACCATGCGTAGACCTGTATATAAAGTATGGTATGAAGAATTGTTGTGTAGTATAGAGTTGAATGATCGGGTAGCTAGTTTAACCGATCGATCTTTTATTAGATTTTTGTTAGGAGGTTCGATGCGCCACAGGTCTTTACTAGACATGGCTCAGGCTTTACGTATATATACGCCTGAGGAGTTAGCATCTACCGATTGTAGAGGGTTGATACTAAATGGTAGAAAGATAGATGAAAATTTTGATACACACGGTGTGTGGAGTCAAATGACAAGCCATCACCGTTTCAAAGGGGGAAATTACTCTTATTTGGATATAGATAGAGCTGAATTAAGAGTAGTTCATAGGTTTTTAGCTAATTCGATTATACAAAGGGGTAAGAACAAGGAAAAAGTAAATGAACAGGATTTGTTTTACCATATGTGTATTCGAGACCCACAAAGCGCTGTAAGTATACCGTATTGTGTGGGTTATTATTTATCAGCTATGGTTCGGGGGATGAGACCGCATAGCATAATAGGAGGTGGTATTTTTATTACTTTGATTGCTGAATATCTCGGTGTGGATATAAGTCGGGGGGGATTATTAGTCGAAGAACCAGAACCCCGCGATACTATAGGTTTAAATGTATACCATGGTGCAAAAGTTTTGAAGAGGCGAAATAACGCCGCAGTACCATACCATGGTAGACATCCACAGGTTGAGAGAAACCAACAGCAAGGTAATGTAGGAGGGGGAAATGAGATGCAAGAAATGCAAAGGTTTATAGCTTCACAGGAGTACGAAAATGCTAGACAGAGAGCATTTGAAGATTGGCAAGTTCATCAGAACCAAATCATAGCTCATTGCCAACATATAGGTAGAAACTATATTCCTACACCAAAACCCATATTCCCTCCCTGGTCTATAGAGATGCAACCACCGTATCCTACGTATAACCCTGCCGAAGCATTCTATAGCACCTATGGTTATGCTTGGAACCCCTATTGGTACCAGTATCATCCCTAGTCTACTTAGTTTTATTTATTTTGTAATTTGTAATGTTGATACATTTAATACTTATGTTAATATTGTAATAGCTTTTATAATTTTCTAACTTTTATTCTTAGATTTTAATAATTTTTTAATGTGGGGTAATATACCAAACTTCAAAAATATGTATATATGTTTGCAGTTTATCTTATGTACACAACAGGGTAAAACAACGCATTTTCAAAGACTGGCATTAAGTTCAGCAAAAGCAACTAATTTTGACGACAAGATGCAAAATATATGTGAAATAACAACAAGACGGAATGAACAAATGATGTGCACCATTTATCATTCAGCAAACAAACGCCAATATATTTGGAAACTTTGGTAAAAATTTAATCATTTTCACACAAATCACCCTCAATAATTTAAATTGTTACTGATTTCTTGCAAATGAAGGCATTGCAAGATCTTAAGTGTGGGAAGGGGTTAAATTCTTTCGGATTTTAAAATTTTTTACTTTATACACTTGGTTACCATTAAAAATACTAGTAAAGCAGTAGTTGTATTAGAATCTAGTGCTCTCTGATAATAAAGAACAGCCCTAGTCTTATATACTTACTACCCAATTCTAGTAAAATTTTTAAAAATTTTCAATTAAACGAACTCAAAATCATGTTTATACATATTTATGAACGATAAAACTAGGTTTTAACACCGAAATTATTGTTACCTCAAAAAGGACATAAATTGAGAAACAAACCAAAATGTTAAAATTCATTTAAAATGGAATAGAGGACGATAAAAAGGAAAATAAAAGTCAAGTGTGGGAATATTTACCAAGTTATCTTAAACATATGTCACATATTTCTGTAACAAATAACTGAAAATACATTTGCTTTGGACTAAACTAAACTGTTTTACCCGATGAAAGAAAAGAAGAGGTGGATCTACACGATGAATCAATTCCATCATTAAAAGGAAGTAAAGTCTTCCAAAAAAGAAACGCGCTTCTTGATTTAGGTCATGAAGTTGTCGTCCAGACCAGCTGTAGGTTGACAAAAAATCTAGAAAAGTCATCACTAAAATCAGCAGGAAATCCACGGACCTCAGCATTAAACAGGGTCGCCAAGTGGTCAGATTTATCCTAACCATGAGAAGGATTTATCTCGTACAATGGAGGGGCACCATGCATATTAGCTGGATAAGACTAATGAATCAGATCCCCAGAAAGGATAATCTCCTTAAAAGATCAAAAATCAGCTTTTAAGCCTGATATTACTCAATCCTTGAGATTGACCTTAAAGATTGAGAATTACAAACTCATGGAATTCAATGATATCTAAACTCGAGCTTGAACGAGAAAATATTTTGATCAAAAATAAAACCGATTTGTTTTCTGAAAACCCCATTTTCAATGCGTTCATTACCATTGAACGTAAAATCCTAGGAATTCACCTGGAATTCATTAGGTCACCTGAACTAAATCGGGTGTCAACCGTAAGAACGGTGGTTGCATAGCCTGGTCAAAGACAGGACCTTGTGCCAGACCGAAAAATCATAAGGGTGAGCTTTACTATTGCTCCTACCAAGGATAGTAATTGCGTCCGACACGTTATAGACCACAATTAAAAGCATGTCAGGGGACATTGCCTTAACAGTTGCTTGTTCAACGCTTTCCTTTACAACCGGATGGTAGTTTACCGAAAGGTAATATACGGGACAAGTAAACTGGATGTGTTGCTTTCCAAATACAAGGTTAGCAAGTGGGTGACACAAAACCGCAAGTTTTGAGCTAAAATTTTTAAATCTGAAACCCACCAAACCCACAAAAATATTTTGCAAATAACGGTGAAAGGTTATTCCGGAAAACTTATCTAGGGTAAAAACTAGATTTAATTTTCAAAAGATCAAATGTTTTCATAAAGATCTAATTTCCTTAATGGATCTAAATTTTTATAGTCATGTGGGACTGTAAACCATTTCGTTACTACCATTGTTTATACCGCCGTATAGAAATCACTGATGTACAAAGTGTGAAGAATAAAGAAGTGATTCTAGTATTTCAAGACTATATTGCTTGAGGACAAGCAACGCTCAAGTGTGGGAATATTTGATAATGCTAAAAACGAACATATATTTCATAGCATTATTCCTCAAGAATGACAAGCTTTTAGTTGCAATTGTTCTATTTACAAGTGATATTCGTTTAAATAATAAAAGGTGAAGACAAAAGACAGATTCGACGAATTGAAGACGCAAACGACCAAAAAGCTCAAAAGTACAAAATACAATCAAAGAGGTTCCAATTATTGATAAGAAACGTCTCGAAATTACAAGAGTACAAGATTCAAAACGCAAAGTACAAGATATTAAATTGTACGCAAGGACGTTCGAAAATCCGGAACCGGGACATGAGTCAACTCTCAACGATCGACGCAACGGACTAAAAATTACAAGTTAACTATGTATATAAATATAATATAATATATAATTAATTATATTAATTATATATATATTATATTTATAAATAAATCGTCGGCAAGAAAGACTCCAAAGAATGTGAGCTGTATTTTCAATCTCCGCGACTCGCGGAGTTTGAAGGCCAAAAATGCCGCGAGTCGCGGAGCCCCAAGTTTTGAAAGTCCCTATAAAAGCAACCGAATTCTGAGCATTTTTCATCATCTTTTTTTTCCTTCTTCTCTCAATATATACGTAATATATATTTATAATTTATATTTTAATTTTAATTTTAATTTTAAATCCTAATAAGAAGGGTATGTTAGCGAATATTGTAAAGGTGTAAGTCGAAATTCTGTCCGTGTAACGCTACGCTATTTTTAATCATTGTAAGTTATGTTCAACCTTTTTACATTAATGTCTCGTAGCTAAGTTATTATTATGCTTATTTAATCCGAAGTAATCATGATGTTGGGCTAATTACTAAAATTGGGTAATTGGGCTTTGTACCATAATTGGGGTTTGGACAAAAGAACGACACTTGTGGAAATTAGACTATGGGCTATTAACGGGCTTTATATTTGTTTAACTAAATGATAGTTTGTTAATGTTAATATAAAGATTTAAAATTGGGCGTTCCTATAAATTACCATATACACTCGATCGGACACGATGGGCGGGGTATTTATATGTACGAATAATCGTTCATTTAAGTGGACACGGGAATGGATTAATAGCCACTAGAATAATTAAAACAGGGGTGAAATTATATACAAGGACACTTGGTATAATTGATAACAAAATATTAAAACCTTGGATTACACTCAGTCGACATCCTGGTGTAATTATTAAACAAAGTATTAAAATCTTGTTACAGTTTAAGTCCCCAATTAGTTGGAATATTTAACTTCGGGTATAAGGATAATTTGACGAGGATGCTCGCACTTTATATTTATGACTGATGGACTGTTATGGACAAAAACCAGACAGACATATTAAATAATCCAGGACAAAGGACAATTAACCCATGGGAATAAAACTAAAATCAACACGTCAAACATCATGATTACGGAAGTTTAAATAAGCATAATTCTTTTATTTCATATTTAATTTCCTTTATTTTATATTTAATTGCACTTCTAATTATAGCACTTTTATTTATTGTTATTGTAGTTAATTGCACTTTTAATTATCGTACTTTTTAATTATCGCAAGTTTATTTTATCGCATTTTTATTATTCGCAATTTTATTCTCGTTATTTACTTTACGCTTTAATTTAAGTCTTGTATTTATTTTTAATATTTTATATTTGGTTTTAACTGCGACTAAAGTTTTAAAATCGACAAACCGGTCATTAAACGGTAAAAACCCCCCTTTATAATAATAATATTACTTATATATATATTTGTATTTTTATAAAAGTAAACTAATATAGCGTTAAGCTTTGTTTAAAGATTTCCCTATGGAACGAACCGGACTTACTAAAAACTACACTACTGTACGATTAGGTACACTGCCTATAAGTGTTGTAGCAAGATTTAAGTATATCCATTCAATAAATAAATAAATATCTTGTGTAAAATTGTATCGTATTTAATAGTATTTCCTGTAAAAATATAAGCTATTTCGTATACCCCGCTGCAAACACCAAGAATACACGCTGTTATACTTAATTTATCAATTGCTTTTGTATTGACACGGAAACCATATATGCGTACTGAGTTTGTTCACAAAGCCTCTAGCTTGAATACTTTTAATACCATCGGTGTAAGCACAATTTAGATGGACGGATCTGTTAGGTTGACAACCTCACCCGCTATAATAATTGTGGTGCATTTATTTTGAACATTAGATACATTCGAACAAGTGTATAACATTTTAGGAGGTAAAGGCGGGTATAGTGGCTTCTATACTCGGGTCATTGCTAGTATTCAGGTGCTCAGATTATGCAAACGTTAAAATCTCGTGGTCAAGGAAACTAAACTATTTTTCTGATAACTGTTTTTCAGATACTGCTACATTACTCTAAACTTGTAGATTCACCAACATTATTGTTGACCTCTTTTTGCGTGTTTTTATTCTCAGGTCCTTAAGAGGTAGGCTTCCGATGTGTTTGCGGCATGTCTGGCCGTGGAGTCAGCATTTGTTTAAATGAACATTATTTACTTTCGCATTTAAAACTTTTATAACTGATTAAATACTGTTGGCTTGTGGTTACGATCACAACAGTGTTTCTATTTTGGGATTATTGACTTATGTTTTTGAAAGTCAACTTTTAATAAAATTAAATGCGATTGCTTTAAACGTCTCATATAGAAGGCGTAACTGTTAACTGTGGGACCTGTATTAACGCACCGTCAGATGGAAATTTGGCGGGGTGTTATATCCTACCCTTCTTCTCACCGCGTTCAAATTTCCTACCCCGGTTGTCGGTACTTAACAAAGAACCGGACGTTGATTCTCCCGAGTTTCTCCTACGAGTATCTTCACCAAGAATCAAATCTCTTATAGCTTCAAACGCTAGCTTAGTAGTTCCCGTAGAGCTACTAACCGCGGTAACCATACCCGACCAACTTTCCGGTAATGATGAAAGCAAGATAAGTGCTTTTATTCATCATCAAACTTAATCTCTACCGATTCAAGCCTTGAAATAATATTATTAAATTCATTGATATGATCTGATGTGTGCGAGGGGTAGTACGAAATACTATTAATTTTAATACGAAATATTACACAAGTTTTATTTAATTTATGGATGGGATATACCTAAACCTTGCTACAACACTTATAGGGAGTGTACCTCATCCTAGAGTAGTGTAGTTTTTTAGTAAGTCTGGTTCGTTCCACAGGGAGCTAGCAATTACGTACTATATTTTTAACAACTATATTTATATAAAATATATATAATTATATATAGTAATAATAATATATAAAAGGGGGGTTTTACCGTTTAATGACCGGTTTGTCGATTTTAAATAAAACGTAAAGATAAATGACAATAATTAAAGTGCGTAAAATAAATGACAAAATTAAAATGACAATAAATAACATGACAGTAAATAAAAGTACGATGAGAAATACGATAAAAGAATTATGCTTATTTAAACTTCCGTAACCATGATGTTTGACGTTTTTATTTTAATTAATTATTACCCGGGTTAATTGTCCTTTGTCCTGGCTTATTTGAAACCTATTTGGTTTTTGCCCATAATAGTCCATCGGTCATAATTATAAAATGCTCGTCAAATTAACCTTATTCCCGAAGTCAAATATTCCAAATAATTAGGGATTCGAACTGTAACAAGGTTTTAATACTTTGTTAATAATTACACCAGGTTATCGACTGCGTGTAATCCAAGGTTTTAATACTTTGTTAACAATTACACCAATTATCCTTGTATGTAATCCACCCCTATTTTAATTAGTCCATGATACATTAATTTATTCACTTGGCCATAATGAATAATCAATTACCCAATCCAATTGATTAATTAAATGATTGTAAACGATGTCATATAAACTTCACTAAATAGGACATTCGTAATTAATTTAATAATTATTAGATTAACTAATTTGAAGATAGGTTCGACAGGTTCGAATGAGTTGTCATTCAATTAGACAATACCCCCTACCTATTAATAGTCAATAGTCCAATATTCACAAGTGTCAGTCTTTTGTCCAAACCCTAATTATGGTACAAAATCTAATAACCTCGTCTTTAATATTTAGTCTAACATCACGCTTACTTCGGCTCAAATAAGCATAATAATAACTTAGTTACGAGACATTAATTTAAAAAGGAAAAACATAGCTTACAGTGATTATTTAACGTGTAGCGTTACACAGACATAGTTCCGAATTTAAAACCCATAAAACATTTCTTACAATAACCCAATTATTATTAAACTTAAATTAAAATTAAAATTAATATTAATATTATAAATATAAATATAGATTACAGAAAAGAAAGAAAGAAGTGTGAAGAGTGTGTGTAAAATTCGGCCAGAAAACTTGCAATTTATAGAACCTTACCCACATCTGGGGCTCATGCGATCACATGGGCTTCCAGTGTATATGCCATGCGATCACATGGCCAGGCTTCCATGCTCATAATCAGTTTAAAAACGTGGGCTGCTGCGAATTAATTAATATATAATATAATATATATGATTATATATAATTATATATATATTATATTATATTCTTGTGCATAGTAGACTTGTAATTTTAGGTCGTTGACTCGTGCGTTGATGCTCGGTTTAGGTATCGGTTCCGGATTTTCGAACGTCCTTTCGTGTTATTAGATATCTTGTACTTTACGTTCCGCGGCTTGTACTCTTATAATTTTTAGATGTTTCTCATCAATAATTTGAACCACTTGGATTGTATTTTGTACATTTGAGCTTTTTGGTCATTTGCGTCTTCAAATCATCGATTCTGTCTTTTGTCTTCGCACTTATTTATTTAAACGAATATTACATAAAAATAGAACAATTGCAACTAAAAGCTTTACATATTGGAAGGATATTGCTCCTAAATATATGTTCATTTAGAGTACTATCAAATATCCCCACACTTGAGCGTTGTTTGTCCTCAAGCAATAAAGATGTTGAAATAAAATCACATTTCACTCGAATCACTTTTTTTATTCTCACACTTTGTACATCAGTGATTTTGATACGTTGGTATAAACAATGATAGTAACAATAGAACCATGGTTAAAGGTAGGTGTGCCATCCACAGTTTCCTCGGGTTCAGGTCAACGACACTTGCAATCAAATAGCCGATTTACTTTCGGTTTCCAAAGCAAAGTGCACATTTGAAAGGCGGTTTAAAGTCCCACGTGACTTTGAAAATTTAGGTCCTTAAATAAATTGGATCTTTATGAAAACATTTGATCTTTTGAAAATTTAAGTTAGATTTTACCCTAGACAAGTTTTTCGGAATAACCCTTCACTGATGTTTGAAAAATGTTTTTGTGGGTTGTGTGGGTTTTAGATTTTAAAATTTTAGCTTAAAACTTGCGGATTTGTGTCACCCACTTGATAACCTTGTATTAGGAAAGCAACACGTCCAGTATACTTGTTCCGTATATTACCTTTCGGTAAACTACCGTCCGGTTGTAAAGGAAAGCGTTCAACAAGCAACTGTTAAGGCAATGTCCCATGACATGCAGATAATTATGGTCAAAAACGTGTCGGATGCAATTACTATCCTTTGTAGAAGCAATAGTAAAGATCACCCTATAGTTTTTCGGTCTGGCAAAAGGTCCTCTCTTCGACCATGCTATGCAACCACCGTTCTTACGGTTGACACCCGATTTGGTTCAGGTGACCTAATGAATTTCAGGTGAATTCTTAGGATTTTACGTTCAATGGTAATGAACGCATTGAAAATGGGTTTTTAGAAAACAAATCACTTTTAATTTGATCAAAATATTTTCTCGTTCAAGCTCGAGTTTAGATATCATTGAATTCCACGAGTTTGTAATTCTCAATCTTTAAGGTCAATCTCAAGGATTGAGTAATATCAGGCTTAAATGCTGATTTTTAATCTTTAAGGAGATTATCCTTTCTGGGGGTCTGATTCATTAGTCTTATCAAGCTAATTTGCACGGCGCCCTCTCCATTTTACGAGACAGATCCTCTCATGATTAGGATAAGTCTAACCACTTGGCGACCCTGTTTGATGCTGAGGTCCGTGGATTTCCTGCTGATTTTAGAGATGACTTTTCTAGATTTTTCGTCAACCTACAGCTGGTCTGGACGACAACTTCCTGACCTAAATCAAGAAGCGCATTTCTTTTTCAGAAGACTTTACTTCCTTTTAATGATGGAATTGATTCATCGTGTGGATCCATCTTTCTTTCAAATATATTATAGTAAATCGGGTAAAATTGATTAGTTTAGTCCAAAGCAAAAGTACCTGCAATAATCTTGTACAAAATATGTGATATATGTTTTAAAGAACTTGATAATTTCTTCCCACACTTAGCTTTTATTTTATTTCTTTCTTTGCCTTTTTATTCTCTTCTATTCCATTTTAAATAAATTCAAGCGTTTTGGGTTGTTTCTCAATTTATGTCCTTTCTGAGGAAACAATAATTTCGGTATTATCACTGATAAGGCTAAAAAGGAACATATATTTCATAGCAATATCCCTCCTAAATAATAGGTTTTCATATGTAATTGTATTATATTTTCATTGTAATTGTTTAAATAAATAAGTGCGAAGACAAAAGGCGAAAACGAAGATTTGAAGACACAAATGTCCAAAAAGCTCAAATGTTCAAGATAAAATTCAAAAGGTTCAATTTATTGATGAAAAACGTCTAAAAATGACAAGAGTACAATCTACAAAACGCAAAGTACAAGATATTAAATTATACGAAAGGACGTTCGAAAATCCGGAACCGGTACCCGAGCCAACTATCAACGCCCGACGCAATGGACCAAAAATTACAAGTCTACTATGCACAAGAATATAATATATAAATAATTATATAAATTATTTATATATATATTTAAAAATTATGTCGACAAGCTATGAGACAAATGATCCTGAGCTGGATTTTCAAACTCCGCGACTCGCGGAGTTTGAAGGCTAAAAACTCCACGACTCGCGGAGCTGTCAGAAATCAAAACTCCTATAAAAGGTCACGAATTCTGCGAGTAAAAAATATATAATAATAATAATAATACTCCCTAGTATAATATAAATAAATATATATATATATGTATATATAGTATAGATTAGTGTTATATTAGATTAGTTTGGGTTATGTAAAAGTTATTTTTACGGGTTTTTAAAGTCGGAGCTCTGTCCGTGTAACACTACGCGATAAATAATCAATGTAAGCTATGTTCTCCTTTTTAAATTAATGTCTCGTACTTAAGTTATTATTATGCTTATTTGAGCCAAAGTAATCATGATGTTGGACTAAATATTAAAGACGGGGTAATTGGGGTTTGTACCATAATTGGGGTTTGGACAAAAGAACGACACTTGTGGAAATTAGACTATGGGCTATTAATGGGCTTTATATTAAATTAACGATACCTTGTTAATTTAATATAAAGGTTATGATTTGAAGTATCTATATATAACCACATACGCTTAATCGGACACGATGGGCGGGATATTTATAAGTACGAATTATTGTTCATTTGACCGGACACGGGGATGGATTAATAGTCAATGGACTCATTAAAACAGGGGTGGATTACATTCAAGGGTAATTGGTGTAATTGTTAACAAAGTATTAAAACCTTGGATTACACACAGTCGATAACCTGGTGTATTCATTAGACAAAGTATTAAGACCTTGTTACAGTTCGAATCCCCAGTTAGTTGGAATATTTGACTTCGGGCATAAGGTTAAATTTGCCGAGCATTTTATAATTATGATCGATGAACTATTGTGGACAAAAACCAGATAGGTTTCAAATACATCCAGGACAAAGGACAATTAACCCAGGACAATAAATTAAAATCAAAACGTCAAACATCATAGTTACGGAAGTTTAAATAAGCATAATATATTTTATTTCATTTTTCCTCGTACTTTTATTTATTGTCATTTCAATTATTGTTATTTATTTTATATTGTTATTTAAATATCGTCATTTACTATACGCTTCGCTTAAAATATAAATCGACAAACCGGTCATTAAACGGTAAACCCCCTTTTATATATTATTATATATAATTATATATATTTTGTACAAATATAGTTGTTTAAAAATATAGTGTGCAATAAGCCCGCTCCCTGTGGAACGAACCGGACTTACTAAAAACTATACTACTCTACGATTAGGTACACTGCCTATAGTGTTGTAGCAAGGTTTAGGTATATCCCATTTGTAAATAAATAATTAAAACTTGTGTAATTTGTAACGTATTTCGTAGTAAAATATAGTACTATCACGTACCCCCACGGTACCACATCAAGTTTTTGGCGCCGCTGCCGGAGACTTGGCGAAACGCTATATTTTTAATATATATTTGTATAAATATATTTTTAGAAAAACAATATCAAATTTAAAAAAAAAAAAAACCGAAAAAAAATAAAAAATAAAATATATATATAAATCTAGTTTTACAATTTTTATTTATAAAATTATAAAGTAGTTCTATTTTTATTTTAGTTTTTAAATATAAGTTTTTATTATATAAATATTTAGATTTTAAAACAGAAAAATAAAAAAAAAAAAAAAAAAAAACAGGTCGAATTAAAAACTGTACCAGAGTTGAATTTTGGAACCCCGCGACTCGCGGGGTTTGCTGCTTGAAATACCGCGACTCGCGGAGACACTCTGACACACGTGACAGAACCCTAATTTCACATTAATTACGGATTTTATTATTATTATTATTATTAATAAACCCTAATTAGTTTAATTATTATAATTAGTTTAAGTTTTTTTTAATTAAATTGTATTTTAAATTTTAATTAGTTTTATTATATGTAAAATTAATATTTTTAATAAATAAATAATATAAAAATAATATTTTTATAAAAATTGTACTTTTTACAACTTTTTGTATATTTTTATATTTTGTCCCTTTTTAATCGTTTTAGCGTAATATTTGTATTTTTAGCTCATATTTAGTTTTAAACTTAGTTTTTGCCATAGTTATTTTTACTTCTAGATTTTTAGGCTTTGCCGTAAAATCCCTTAAGTGCTTTTTCTTTAGACTGAGATTTAGGTGCTTTAGAATTTTGCGACGCCGTTTTTATATTTTAGTACCTTTTTAAGTTATTACCATTTGGGATATAGTTTTTCTTTTAAGCTTTAATATTTTTAGACGCAACTTTTAATTCTTAGTTTTTAATTCCTTTTTAAGTTACGACGCGCTATTTTCTTATTTTTATTTTTCGACGTTTTTCGACGCGCATTCTTTTTCTTTCTTATTTCTCGACGCTTTAGTTTTTAGGACTTAGAAATTTTCTCTATTTCTTATCTAATATCTCAAACAGAAAGAAAAATTATTTAAGTGGTTAAATTAATGGACGTTGACAATTTTCTGCTTCGTAGTAATAGTTGGATTTGTTAGTGGCTGAGTTGTGAGCTTCCGATTTAAAGGGTTCTGGCTCCCTGCTGCATCTTTTGGCTATTCGAAACGTGGGCAAAAGCAGAAAAGTCTATTAATTGGACAACTTATATAAGTTTTTCTATTTTTATAACTAATAGGATAATTAGTAAATGCACCACATTGTAGCTAAAATTTGGCCATCGCAATAATATGGAAAATTTTGAAAACAAGGCTATGGAAACTCTTTTTGATATCCAAAATCAATTAAATCAATACTCTCAAACGAGTGTTGATGACAATTCATTCGGTCAATCTTGGATCACGAATGACGAAACAATAACTGGTTGTGAAATCTATGGAGATTATCACTCAACATGGGAATGTTATTATTACGTTCCTATGAAAAATTACGCACCCACGGAACCTGAATGGAATGATTATGAAGAATACAATTCAAATTGGGATTATTCCCAAGAATATATCCAAACTCAACAACCAGTAGACGAGGAAAATTACGTGTCTGAAAATTTATTAGACAATATGAAAATCAAACTCGAAGAACTCAATGCTCAAAATGAACAAATGAGAGAGTTTGTAAACCGGCAAGCTGAAACTCTATCAGACTACACACCTGTTGATCTGAGGAGTCGTGTGCAAGAAAATCTCATATCATCGAATTTTGATGAATTCGAGAGCTCCGAAATCACCAACTATCCCGATGATACTTTTTATTCAGTCTTACCAATTTCACAACATATCGACACATTAGCCTCTACCGACGAAATCATCGATCCATCAATGGATAAAGAAGAAGTAAGGGTAACAAATTGGTACTCTTGGGAATACGATAACGTTGAAAATTTTACCCCCAAGGCCAAACCGAACTTCACCATTCCACAACCTTCCAACCCAATATTCTCAATAGACGAGTCATCCACCGGAAATGAACTACGAGCTGTAATAGATAATGACACCTCGAATTTCACCCAATTGGGTAATAGAGGTGAAAACTTTGACGTCGAGAATAAAAGGAAGGAAACGTTAGAAATTGTCCACCCTATAATATGTATGTCGGTGTATATCGATCCATTTGACCAAGAACCAGAAAAGAGACATATCCATTTACTAAAAGCTACACTTAAAAAAGAATTAAGTAGTGACAATCGGGCGAGTCTAAACTTTAAACCCATTGATATATTATACACCACCCGAGATGTAAATAACTGGCTCACTACTCTAATTCGTGGAACTTATTCTACCGACTTCACATGTCGTCAGCTAAGTGTGGGGAAGTTTAACCCCACTTAATGTTAAATTACGGGTTCGGGTTAGTGCATAACTCGTTAACAAAAATGCATGATAAGTTAGGATAAAAGACGTTTTTTCAAATATTAGTAAACAGTTCAGAAAAGCAACCGTTTTTGAAGAAAAACATGTGTGATAAAACAAGAAGGAATGAACGATGAGGTGCACCATCTATCATCCTGCAATTTTATGGTATCTTTAACTACTTTCTACACTAATCACCCTCATGAATTTATAATTATAGTCTGATTTCATGCAAATGAGGGCATTGCATGATCTTATGTGTGGGGAAAGGTTATAAATTCTCTCGGATCTATTCTTGGCTTATTTTCTAAATTTTGTGAAAATTTTTAAAAAAAAAAAATTTCAACTAAATGAATTCAAAATCATGTTTATACATATTTATGAACGGTGAAAACTAGTTGTTAATACCGAAATTATCGTTACCTCGGAAAGGACATAAATTGAGAAACACCCTAAAACGATTGAATTCATTTAAAATGGAATAAAGGAGAATAAAAAGGCAAAGAAAGAAACTAAGTGTGGGGAGAATGTACCAAGTTATTCAATTAAAAACTATATATCACATGTTTCTGTAAAGTTATTGCAGGTGCTTTTGTTTTGGACTAAATTAACTGTTTTACCCGATTTACTGTAATATATATTTGAAAGAAAAGATGGATCTACACGATGAATCAATTCCACCATTAAAAGGAAGTAAAGTCTTCCGAAAAAGACACGCGCTTCTTGATTTAGGTCATGAAGTTATCGTCCAGACCAGCTGTAGGTTGACGAAAAATCTAGAAAAGTCATCTCTAAAATCAGCAGGAAATCCACGGACCTCAGCATCAAACAGGGTCGCCAAGTGGTCAGATTTATCCTAACCATGAGAAGGATTTATCTCGTACAATGGGGGGGGGGGGCACCGTGCAAATTAGCTTGATAAGACTAATGAATCAGATCCCCAGAAAGGATAATCTCCTTAAAGATCAAAAATCAGCTTTTAAGCCTGATATTACTCAATCCTTGAGATTGACCTTAAAGATTGAGAATTACAAACTCATGGAATTCAATGATATCTAAACTCGAGCTTGAACGAGAAAATATTTTGATCAAAAATAAAACCGATTTGTTTTCTGAAAACCCATTTTCAATGCGTTCATTACCTTTGAACGTAAAATCCTAGGAATTCACCTGGAATTCATTAGGTCACCTGAACCAAATCGGGTGTCAACCGTAAGAACGGTGGTTGCATAGCATGGTCGGAGACAGGACCTTGTGCCAGACCGAAAAATCATAGGATGATCTTTACTATTGCTCCTACAAAGGATAGTAATAGCATCCAACACGTTTATAGACCATAATCAAAAGCAAGTCACGGGACATTGCCTTAACAGTTTCTTGTTCATCACTTTCCTTTACAACCGGACGGTAGTTTACCGAAAGGTAATATACGGAGCAAGTATACTGGACGTGTTGCTTTCCCAATACAAGGTTAGCAAGTGGGTAACACAAAACCACAAGTGTTGAGCTAAAATTTTCAAATCTGAAACCCACACAACCCACAAAAATAATTTGCAAACACCGGTGAAGGGTTATTCCGGAAAACTTATCTAGGGTAAAAACTAGATTGAATTTTCAAAAGATCAAATGTTTTCATAAAGATCTAATTTCCTTACGGATCTAAATTTTCATAGTCATGTGGGACTGTAAACCGCCTTTCAAATGTGCACTTTGCTTTGGAAACCGAAAGTAAATCGGCTATTTGATTGCAAGTGTCGTTGACCTAAACCCGAGGCAACTGTAGATGACACACCCATCTTTAACCATGGTTCTATCGTTACTATCATTGTTTATACCACCATATCAAAATCACTGATGTACTAAGTGTGATGAATAAAAAAGTGATTCATGTATGTTTTTATTTCAAATTCTGTATTGCTTGAGGACAAGCAACGCTCAAGTGTGGGGATGTTTGATAAGGCTAAAAAGGAACATATATTTCATAGCAATATCCCTCCTAAATAATAGGTTTTCATATGTAATTGTATTATATTTTCATTGTAATTGTTTAAATAAATAAGTGCGAAGACAAAAGGCGAAAACGAAGATTTGAAGACACAAATGTCCAAAAAGCTCAAATGTTCAAGATAAAATTCAAAAGGTTCAATTTATTGATGAAAAACGTCTAAAAATGACAAGAGTACAATCTACAAAACGCAAAGTACAAGATATTAAATTATACGAAAGGACGTTCGAAAATCCGGAACCGGTACCCGAGCCAACTATCAACTCCCGACGCAATGGACCAAAAATTACAAGTCTACTATGCACAAGAATATAATATATAAATAATTATATAAATTATTTATATATATATTTAAAAATTATGTCGACAAGCTATGAGACAAATGATCCTGAGCTGGATTTTCAAACTCCGCGACTCGCGGAGTTTGAAGGCTAAAAACTCCACGACTCGCGAAGCTGTCAGAAATCAAAACTCCTATAAAAGGTCACGAATTCTGCGAGTAAAAAATATATAATAATAATAATAATACTCCCTAGTATAATATAAATAAATATATATATATATATGTATATATAGTATAGATTAGTGTTATATTAGATTAGTTTGGGTTATGTAAAAGTTATTTTTACGGGTTTTTAAAGTCGGAGCTCTGTCCGTGTAACACTACGCGATAAATAATCAATGTAAGCTATGTTCTCCTTTTTAAATTAATGTCTCGTACTTAAGTTATTATTATGCTTATTTGAGCCAAAGTAATCATGATGTTGGACTAAATATTAAAGACGGGGTAATTGGGGTTTGTACCATAATTGGGGTTTGGACAAAAGAACGACACTTGTGGAAATTAGACTATGGGCTATTAATGGGCTTTATATTAAATTAACGATACCTTGTTAATTTAATATAAAGGTTATGATTTGAAGTATCTATATATAACCACATACGCTTAATCGGACACGATGGGCGGGATATTTATAAGTACGAATTATTGTTCATTTGACCGGACACGGGGATGGATTAATAGTCAATGGACTCATTAAAACAGGGTTGGATTACATTCAAGGGTAATTGGTGTAATTGTTAACAAAGTATTAAAACCTTGGATTACACACAGTCGATAACCTGGTGTATTCATTAGACAAAGTATTAAGACCTTGTTACAGTTCGAATCCCCAGTTAGTTGGAATATTTGACTTCGGGCATAAGGTTAAATTTGCCGAGCATTTTATAATTATGATCGATGAACTATTGTGGACAAAAACCAGATAGGTTTCAAATACATCCAGGACAAAGGACAATTAACCCAGGACAATAAATTAAAATCAAAACGTCAAACATCATAGTTACGGAAGTTTAAATAAGCATAATATATTTTATTTCATTTTTCCTCGTACTTTTATTTATTGTCATTTCAATTATTGTTATTTATTTTATATTGTTATTTAAATATCGTCATTTACTATACGCTTCGCTTAAAATATAAATCGACAAACCGGTCATTAAACGGTAAACCCCCTTTTATATATTATTATATATAATTATATATATTTTGTACAAATATAGTTGTTTAAAAATATAGTGTGCAATAAGCCCGCTCCCTGTGGAACGAACCGGACTTACTAAAAACTATACTACTCTACGATTAGGTACACTGCCTATAGTGTTGTAGCAAGGTTTAGGTATATCCCATTTGTAAATAAATAATTAAAACTTGTGTAATTTGTAACGTATTTCGTAGTAAAATATAGTACTATCACGTACCCCCACGCTACCACATCAATCACCTAGTTTTATCGTTCATAAATATGTATAAACATGATTTTGAATTCATTTAGTTGAAATTTTTTCAAAATTTCACAAAATTTGGCAATTAAACCAAGTGTAAACCCAAGAGAATTTATAACCCTTCCCCACACTTGAGATCTTGCAATGCCCTGATTTGCAAGAAATCAGTAAAAATTTAAATTCATGAGGGCGATTAGTGTAGAAAAATGATTAAAATACCGAGTTTGCAAACATATTGTTTTATATCACATTTGATATTTTACGTCTTGTCGTTAAAATTAGTAGCTTTTGCTGAACTTAATGTCAGTCTTTGAAAATGCGCTGTTTTACCCTGTTTTGTACATAAGATAAACTACAAACATATATATATACATAATATATATTTTTTTTATAAAACCTTTATTTATTAAAACAATTTAAATGAATAATTTTTAAAATTTTGTTTCCTTTTACTTTAGGTAGAGGTAGTTTCGGTACGTTTACCTAGTCCGTCCCTCAATAAAATTTAAAATTTGTCGTTTTAAAGCGATTGTTTTAAAAACAAAGACTTTCGTGTTTTTTAATTTTTTTTTTGGCATACTTTAGATCAATAATATTAATATAATGATAACAAAATTTTTCGCCCCGTCTTTGGGTAAAGCAATTTCGATTCTATGATCTAGTCTTTAACTCACGACGAATTTTAGAAATCATTTTTTTAAACTTAGTGAAATAAAGTAAATTTTGTTTTTTTTAAATCACACAAAACTTAAATTTAAAAAGCATATTAATTTCATACATAACAAAAATTTAGAATGGAGGAAGAAAACTAGTTCTTTAGTGTCTGTTAGTGGAAAAGACCAATCGGATTCTATTCTCGGAACTACACGAGAACAAAACAACTAACTCTAGACAATATTTTCTTTTTAGAACATTTGAATCTCCCCACACTTAGGAAGCTGTGTTGTCGAAATTATGATTAACTTCATTGTCAATTTCTAAAGACCCTTCCTAATCCATAAAACCAATACAATAACATATGATTACATCGCGAGGTATTTGACCTCTATATGATACATTTTACAAACATTGCATTCGTTTTAAAAGATAATCTTTCATTACATCAAAAGTTGACAGGCATGCATACCATTTCGTAATATCCATCTATAAAGGATCTAATCTGTCATTTACTTAATCATAATCTTTACTGAACTCAACGACTTGAATGCAACATCTTTTGAAATATGCCATGAATGATTCCAAGTAATATCTTTAAAATGAGCTAATGCACAGCGGAAGATTTCTTTAATACCTGAGAATAAACATGCTTTAAAGTGTCAACCAAAAGGTTGGTAAGTTCATTAGTTTATCATAATCATTCATTTCCATCATTTTAATAGACCACAAGAATTTCATTTCCATTTCTCATAAATATACGTCCCATGCATAGAGACAAAATCATTCATATGGATTGAACACCTGGTAACCGACATTAACAAGATGCATATAAGAATATCCCCATCATTCCGGGACATCCATCGGACATGATATAAAAACTCGAAGTACTAAAGCATCCGGTACTTTGGATGGGGTTTGTTAGGCCCGATAGATCTATCTTTAGGATTCGCGTCAATTAGGGGTGCACTAAATCTCAAAATTAGTGATGTTCCCTAATTCTTAGGCTACCAAGCAAAAGGGGCATATTCGGCTTTGATCATTCAACCATATAATGTAGTTTTGATTACTTGTGTCTATTTCGTAAAACATTTATAAAAATTGCGCATGTATTCTCAGTCCAAAAATATAAAGGGTAAAAAGGCAAATGAAACTCACCATACTGTATTTCGTAGTAAAAATACATATAACGTCATTGAACAAGTGCAAGGTTGGCCTCGGATTCACGAACCTATATTAATTATATATATTTATATGTTGGTCAATATTTGTCTAACAATTTAGGTCAGATCATAGTGTATCCCAATCCTAATGCTCGAGACTAATATGCAGAAGTCAACAAAAGTCAATTTGACTCAAAATGATTTCCATGAATATTATATAGTTTAAATATAGTCGTTTTATATTTTTAAATATTTTTAACAGATTTTATTAGAATAAATAATAAAAGTCATTTGTTAATAAAATTTATATTTAAAATTTATATATGATAAAAATATACTTTTATATATTTTAAGTAATAAAATTTATAAAATTCATTTTAATATCATAAAATATAATGATAGGTATTATTAATGTAATTATATTACATGTAGTAAAATATTTTTGTATCACATATTTATTTGATAAAATAATATTGATAATAACAATAGTAAATAAAGGTTGTATTATTTTGTAATAATAATTATTATTATTCTATTAATAATAATAACAATATTTATATTTGTTAAAATTATATTATGAAAAAATGGTAATTCATATTAATAAAAATAATGAAATTTTATATTAATAATGATATTCTTATTAAAATAATAATTTTGTAAAAATGATAGTTTTAATATTAATAATACTTTTAATAATAATAGTGATAAAAATAATGAAAAACGATAATTTTATCTAAATCAATATCTTACGATATTTTAAATTTCATCATGATACTCATACTCATTATTTCCTAATCGATTCATTTAATAGCTTTTAATCGTCTTTTATATCGCGTTCATATTAATAATAATAATAGTAATCAAAATAATTAGGTGTTACTAATATTATTTTTAATTATAATAATATTAATGATAATAAATATTATGATAATCTTAATGATAATACTAATAACTATTTTAATGATAATAATGATAATAATTCTAATTATAATTTTAACGATAAATACGATAGTAATAATAATAAAAATAACAATTTTTAATGATAATACTTTTTATTGATAATGATAGTAACAATAATAATAATAATAATAATAATAATAATAATAATAATAATAATAATAATAATAATAATAATAATCGGATAAAAAATTATAACAACGATAATAACGATGATAATAATAAACATTTTTAATAATAACACAAAGATTCAATTGACTATAACTTCTAATTCGTTCATCGAAACCATTCTATATCTAAATGAAAACTTCTTAATTTTTCATTAGCTTTCCAACGACATGCATATCTTATACCTTATCTCAACCGCATATGTAACTAATTCAGGATTCAACATAACCTATCTAACGGCAATATCAAAAGTACAAGCATGCATAATCCTATACACTCGAGCACTAGTCAGGGATACACTATTAGTATGTAAAAATTAAATTATGAGCGCTTACGTATCAATATTGAGATTCAATATTGCAGGAAAGGTACGTAGACGCAACGGAGATGATAAATAGTAGGTTGACCTCACGAGCATACCCATGATCCATACCCATAACCTCCATAGCTATAACCCATAATTTCCTTAGCCCTATCCTACTCGGAAAACCATGTTGTAATAACTCGCGCTTACCCCTTGTCGTAGTATTTTATGTATAACATGTACTAATAATAATACTAAATACTACTAATAATAATATTAATAATAATAATAATCTTAATAATAATAATAATAATAATAATAATAATAATAATAATAATAATAATAATAATAATAATAATAATAATAATAATATGTAGTATATATGTATGTGTAAGAGATCGAGAAAGATAGATAGTAGAAACTGGCACCAGAAGTCGATACTTAAAAGGAATGTGAGCCACCTAACCACCCCATTCAAGTGCATGGGGTTTGTGTTGTAAAACCATGCAAGTGCATGGATCAATTTTCTAGCTCATATGCACTCTTTAAATCTTGCCGACACTCCTTTATTATTATTATATATATATTATATTTAATCTATATAATTACTTATATATTATATTATATTTACGTTCATGGTAAAAATGTAATTTTTACTCAAATGACTCGTACGTTGTCACTCGACTCATGTACCACTTTCGGTTTTTCGAACGCACTTTCATACGTTTAGAAAACTAGCCTTTTACGTTATGCGACGTGTACCCTTATTAATAATTTGACTTACTCATCAATAAATTACCTTATAAAAATGTAATTTATAAAATTGAGCGTTGTAGTCATTTGCTTCTATAAATCAGTGACTCGTTGTTTATCAAAATATATTATTTTAAATCAGGACGTTTTATGACTAAGTTAAAATATATATATTTTTTATATTTTCATTTCGAAATATAAATTTGGGACAATATATAATATATAGTTTTTCAAAACTAATAATATTCAAATTTATATATCTCGAAATCGTTTAAGTAATAAGAAATATTATTTCGTAACATTTGTATTTTTAAAGTTTAAAATTGATATACTTTATTTATATAAAAAAAATGTTTACAAAGACATTTTAATATTCCAATTACTTTATATTCCAAATCATTTTATCACAAAGGTTATAATAGTAGAAGTTGTTATGTCATAAGACGTTCTTAAAAAGTCTATAATATCGAAATGACGCTTTCGTTTATGAACGTAAAATAATATATGAATCATATCAGGTTTCAAGGTTTTAACTTCTAGTTTAATCATGACTCGTAGGATTAAGTCTAAAGGAAAAATCAAACGTAAGGAATCATCTTAATGAAAAATGTCGATCCATTTAACCTGTCAATATCTATTTTCTAATTTACCTATATTCCCTAATTTCACTTTCACAATGCCTAATATGAAGGTTAATTAATTTATCTTATCAAAAGTTATGAGGCAATTGTTGTAAGGCATGTATTAGAATTTAACAGAAATTTCCACCAATCTGACTTGCTCTCGCTACTTGACACTTTGTCCTTACTCGAAGATCACTTTACCATTTATTCCAAATATCGTTAAAATTAAAGGTTTTCTAAATCAAAGTGGACCTCTTAACAGAGACTCGTAATCATAATTCAATGTATCTAATAAATCAATCATTTGATATCATCTTCTAATTTCATCGATAATTATTTGAATATATTTTGAAACAAATACGTTTATGTAAAGTATTATACGTCTAATACTTTGTTAATGTTTTCAAACTATAATATATACCCATATACATATATATTCATATCCGTTTATCTAATGGTTCACGAATCGTCAAAGTTTGGTCGAGGTTAAATGAATGTATGAACACAGTTTAAGATTCTTGAATTTCATTTTAACAAACTTTGCTTATCGTGTCGGAAACGTATAAAGATTAAAGTTTAAATTTGTTCGGAAATTTCTGGGTCATCACATCTTACATCAAATAACGCCCCGGTGGACGCTAAGAATGGTCGACCTAAAATTAGAGGAATGTTTGAATCCTCTTCTATGTCAATGATAATAAATTCGACTAGAAAGGTTAAATTATCCACTTGAACGGGTTGGTTGTCAGCAATTCCAACTGGGTGCTTAATGGTTTGATCAAGGAGTCGAACACTCATTTTCGTTGGACTTAACTCACCTACTCCTAATCTCTTATATAATGAAAGAGGAATAACACTCACACTTGCACCTAAATCTGCTAGTGCATCATACATGACACAATCACTAAGTAGACAAGGAACAATAAATTCACCCGGATCACCCAACCTTGGTGGAGGTTTTGGTGGAACTGTCTTCACCGGGCTTATTTTTACGGTTTTTGTTTCTTGTACTTTCTTATTCTTCTTCTTCTTTTCAGAGGTATCACAAACTTTATTACCTATCACTTGCTCATACTCAATTCCTTTTCTTGGAAACAGGATGGGTGGTCTGTATGGTGCAACCTTTGACTTTACATACTCGGGTGGTGGTGGTGGTGTTGTAACTTCTTCATTGTTACTTGTCATACCCCGTCCAAAATCTTCCTGAACGAATACAATAACATCTGGCACCATTGCGATGAACGGACCTCTATATGCCATGAATGACTCCAAGTAATGTCTCTTAAATGAGCAAATGCACAGGAAAAGATTTCTTTCATACCTGAGAATAAACATGCTTTAAAGTGTCAACCAAAAGGCTGGTGAGTTCATAGGTTTATCGTAAACATTAAAATTCATAATTTTGATAGACCGTAAGATTTAAATGCTGCATGGTACAAATGGGCTCAAATCCTATACCCACCTGTAATGTACATGCGATATTTTTTAAATACAGTACACCTTTCTCGTGTACGAAATCATTTTTCATAAATCTTAGTAACCGTACACATATCTCGTATACAAAAACTAATACACATAACCTGTGTATAAAAATCCTTCTCTCGATACATAACATTCACTTTACTTTCAATGTTTGGCTTGGTAACCGACCTTAACATATAATGCGCATAAATAATATCCCCAAAACAGAACATCTCGTCTATATAATAATCATATAAACTTTGAAGTACTAAATACCACGCCCACTAGCTCTTCCGTCTAGTGAACATTCTGGATGGGGGTGTTAAACCCGGTAGCTACCTTTTGGATTCGCGTGAATTAGGGCCATACCTGATTCTAATTCTTAGGTTACCAAGCAATAATAATCAGGGGAAATAGTCACAACAATTAGTGGCAATTATAACGTCCAACTAATTCAATAATAATCCACAGAACTTCTGTCTGCATAATAATTCATCCGAGGAATGTTTTGCTTGTGTCTATCTCATCAAACATTTATAAAAGCATTTCATGTATTCTCAGTTCAAAAATGTATTTCAAAAGCATTTAATAAAGCAGTTGTAAAAACAGCGCATGTATTCTCAGTCCCAAAAATGTAAAGAGTAAAAGGGAGCAAATGAACTCACAATATGATATTTTATAGTAAAATTATGCATACGAAGATACTGAACAATGCAGGATTGGCCTCGAATTCACGAACCTATATCATATATATATATTAAAACATATCATTTAACATGTAATAATAATCAACTTAGTATATATGTATTATTTATATAATATATTACTTATTTTAAAATAATAAGATATTTGTTATTTCAATTGTTATATATATCTATATATCTGTTATATTAAAATAGTAAATTTAATATATCATATATTTTAGATAACTAATTAATATTTATTATAAAATTATAATTATAGTTAGATTATATGTATTAAATATATTTTTATATAACTAATATTTATTTGATAAAATTATATCAATAATAATAATAGTAGTAATTATATTAATATTAATGATAGTAAAAATGGTAGTTTTACTAATAATGAAATTTTTAGTAAAAATGATAATTTTACTAATCATGATAGTCTTAATAAAAATGATAGTTTTAAAAATAATGATATTTTTAACAATAATATCAATCGTCATAATAATCTTCGTGCCTAATTCCAAACTTATAAATATGAACTCGTTAGTTCTAATTCGTAATCATAATTTTTATCGTACATGTGTTAATATAATTATAATCTTCTTTTTTTTCCATATCATCTTTTACTAATATTTTCATATATTCAAATTTAGTCATATTTAACCTCTTTTATATCTATAATAATAATAATAGTAATAATAATAATAATAATGAGAATAATAATAATAATAATAATAATAATAATAATAATAATAATAATAATAATAATAATAATAATAATAATAATAATAATAATAATAATAATAATAATAATAATAATGATAAAAAAACTACCTTAATGAGTTTTCTCAAAAATAAAGGCAGAGACCAGGCTCGAACCCCTGACCTCTCGCTAACATGAAACACTCCTAAACCATCCCTCTATTTCTATTTCTCTGTAATTAATAGCTCCCCAAATATATATACTCCGTTTATATCTGATTTCCCATCCGGCCCAAAAGAGATTTAAACGAATTCGGCCCAACAGCATGAGAATGATTTCGGCCCATCATATAAACAAGTTTTTGGCCCAACTACAGCCCAAGTTGACACAGTTTAATTGTTTCCAGTTGTATTGATCGACAAAAAAAATAAAAGGGTTTCATACTTTTGTTTATAGACCGAATAGAAATCTTCGCAGAAGAAGCAAATAAGAAATCGACTAGGGTTGTTTTGTGGAGTTCTTGAACCTCGTCAAATGGAAGCAAGAAACACAGGTCGATCGAACATAATCATCACATCATTCGTGATTCACCACATTCATCATCATCTTTATTTCGATCCATCACCATCATACACCATTCATCACCAATCTTAATACTATCATCTTAATCAACAACATCATCTTGCTTCCTATCATCATGTTTATTATTACAGTGTCATTCCTCATCATTAGACCACATCCCTTAATCATCCCTAATGTTTCCTCGCTATCCTCCTTCCATCGGTTATTGCTACTGCACTGTTATTTGTCTTCTTTATTTATGGATCGAACAGAAATATATCAATGGTTTACAGCAGTAGCAGAGTTCATTCAACACAAAAGCTAAAGTCTGACTTAGAACCAGTTCAAATTAAATGTGTAATGGGATTCGGCCCAAGCTATATTAAAACCCAATGCAGGCCTGTTAGTATTTAGATATTACTTAGTGCATGTAGAGATTTATGGCCCAAGGGAAAAGCATCGGTTAGTTTCAAATGAAAGGAGCAGACAAATGTGGATTTTTAGAATCCAAGGAAAACAAACGTACCTATTGTGACCCCCCTAATATTTTAATCTTGTGCATCAACTATCAATCAGTCCACTTACTTTGTTTCTTTCTATCTTGTTTCCTTCCAAAAAGCAGGAATAGTTCGATGGCCTTAGCTGTGATTGTCTAATCAATATCCACTCACGGAGGAGCAGCGAACAGAAATTAATTTTGTGGGCGAGTGTTGTTCATCGATTCAAACTAAGAAATAGAATTGAATTGCAGTGGATTTTCGATCAAAATAGCACCGGGTGTAGAAGGTGGTTTGGGTGATATGGAAATGAGTTTTTAAGAGGGTGGTTCTGGCTTCGAACGTACGACAACCTATATCATCATTCAAAAGATTGGTAGTGTCTAGTGGTGGTGATTATTTCGAATAACTTAGAAACAGAAGTAGAAATAGATAAGCAGTTTAGTTAATAGATAAAAGATATGATCAAGTGGTGATGAGGTAGTGGTTTGTTGAATTGTTTGGTTGGTGTTTTGTCGAGCTGCAGTGGCCAAGAGAAAAGCAAGTTTTTTTTGGTGTTTTAAGGTGATCTTGATGGTTTCACGATGGTCATGGTGTTGGGCAGAAACAGAAGTAAAGGTAGTAGTTGGTGATGGTTAGCAATTGAAAGAAAACAGAAAGTCGAGCTGCAAGGTGTATTATGGTGATCGTGTAACAGTTTCAACATGGATGGTGATTGTTTCGGTTGTTAACAAACCCACAACAGTAGCAATTCGAGGTTGAATTATACGATGGACAATTGTAACAGGATAGGGATCGAAAGTAATCTTGGTGATAATTTGTCCAAACATGATAGTAAACAGGAACAAATGGGTTCGAAGGGATAGAGTTGTTTGTAAAGATGGTGAGTCGAAAGTGGTATTTAATTTGGTGTTGGTTCTACTCGAGTTACTAGAACCAAAGATGGTTTTTATTGTAGATTGATCGGATAGAAGAAGAAACATGAACAAGTGATTAGTGATAGATGATAATGGGTTTAATGAAGAAGAAGAAAGGAAGTAGGTGGCAGTGAAGAGAGTGTAGAAGTGGTGTTCGAAGTTAGGAGAAAGAGAAAGAAGATGGTGTGTGTGTTTATCATTTACTTGTAATGCATATTATATCTATAAGTATATGTATCATTATAATATAATGAAAGGAAGAGCTGTAGTTGATAGTCTTGGACAGGAAAAGGGGAAAACAACATTAAGTGGGTTTGTTAAATGTGTGCGTAATTTTGTTCCTGCATATGTGAATGCATCTATATAACTACATACATATATCGACACATCTCTAATTATCATTTAACTAATATAATATAATACTAATATTAATAATCAATAGGTCAAAAGAAAACAATAAGCATCAATCAAATGAAAAGTAACATAGTTTTAGGTTATATCCTCGTGACATTAGATTGTAAGTATACTGCCGACAGTTCTCACGGACTGCACTATCGTACTCCGTTGTTAAATTAGTGGCAGATATGGGTCTTCAAAAAAATTTCATATTTTTAAATTAACTATATTTATTTATTTTGGTCATTATAGTATAAAATTCGATCCTTAATTAGTTAAATAAAATTTACATCAATTGTCCCTCTCAATTCTGGGTAAAACATAAAAAGTGTTAAAATTTTACAAATAGTTCCTAATTACATTTTTTTAATAAGCCTAAATTTTATAGAACTAATTTTCGTATCACCTGTTTATTTTAAAATTACATAAATTTGAATTTAACTTGCTTAATATCAATCGAAACATCAAACGGGTATTACAATCATTTAATATTTATTTTTAATATACTTTATTTATATATAGAGATATATTTTAGATAATATTTACTATAATATCCTATTTTTATTTTATTAATTTTTTTTAATAACAACAACATATAATACTTCAAATTATATTTCGAATTATTATTTAGATATACATACATACATATCTATTTACAATTAATTGTTCGTGAATCATCGAGAATGGTTGAAGTTAAATGAATGCAAGAAAATAATTCAAAATTTTTGAGACTCAACCTAACAGGCTTTTCTTATCGTCTCATAAATATTAAATCGTATTGAGAGTTTGGTTTTAATTTGGTCGAAAATTTTCGGGTCGTCACAGTACCTACCCGTTAAAGAAATTTCGTCCCAAAATTTGTTCGAGGTCGTCATGGTTAACAATAAAAATGTTTTCATGACAAATATGAGTTGATTAAATAGAGTTTTATCATTATTGAGTAATAAGGATAAAACAATTCGATTTCTCGAAGCGTACAGGTGAAGCTATCATAAAATATTGAAATGAGATAATAGATATTCGTCTTAGCTTTTGCTGTAGTCACGTTTGAATTCCGGAATTCAAGGGATTTAAAAGAAATTCTTGGAAATCTATAAGATCTGATTCTTCGGGATTTATGGAAATTAAGATCTCTATAATTAAATGCGATTATCTGTCTCGATTGCTTTGTCTGGTATTTTCACTATAAATGAACTTCTTCCGTTCCATTATTTTCACCACTCCAATACTTTCTTTCTCGATCCATACTTTCAATGTTTGTGAATATGCTTAATCCAACTCTGGTTCTTAACCTCATTCTGACTATCGCAACAATCATTCTTCTATTCCAACTCCCACCAGAGGAATCTGTTTACTTCTACTTCGCTCTTGGGGTATTTGTGTTTATCATACTCCCGTGTCTTTATATTTCTATTCGTATTAATGTACACGGTTTGTTATTTCAGCGTTGTTGTCGAGTTTTATATATTCCCTTATGTTTCGGAGCTCTTTGCCTTTTTATTCTCTTCTCGACCTCTAGTAAAGCGAGTAAGGGTTCAGAATTCGTAAGTATGGAGTTTCGAATGATTATAGTATTCTAAGCACACTACAATAAAAGTGGGAATATAGGACCTTTTTTCTGGGACCTAGTAAAATAAGGTCGTAAAAGCTATTTAGATAGGACCAGACGATATTTAGAGTCCCATTATGATATACTCTTTTAGAGTGAGGTCCTAAAGAGCTCTTTTCTAGGACACATTATTTTTGTGTGTCCTATTATCAAACATTTTCATAGGACATTTAGAAAGTGGATCCTAATAGAAGAGCTTATAAGGCCTTTATTCGTTAGTGTCTCATTATGTGTTATGTAATAGGACACTTGTTAAGAACGTCATATGATATATACGTTTAGAGGCCATTTATTTTCGAGAGTCTTATTATACTGTAGCATAATAGGCCATTTTGTACATATGTCCTATAAATGTATGTTATTAGGACGTATTAGTTTTTGGAGTTCTAATTATCATAATAGTTAATATGATATAATAGGACATTTAAATTGTGTATCATATAAAGGAACTTTATAAGACATTTAAATGTGTGTGTTTTATTATTTTGTAGAGTAATAGGACACATGATATGACGGTCATATGAAAGTTACTCTTTATAAGACATTTATTTGTGTGAGTCATATTATAGTAGATATAATAGGACACTTAAATTCTTTAATAGGACACTTTTAGTTTTTGAGGTCATAATTATCATATGATTTCATAGGACACATTAATTGTGAATCATAAAATGTTTCATTATAAGACATTTAATGGTTTAGCGTCGCATTATGTGTTAATTCAATAGGACACTTTATATAAAATTCGTATGAAATAACCTATCATAGGACATTTATTTGTCATAGTAGTATTATATATTTAGCTAATAGGACATGTAATACTTATATCGTATCATTGTCAATTTTTATGACACTTTTAGTTTTTGGGTCATAATTATCATATGATTTCATATGACATTTTAATTATGAATTATAAAATGGTACTTTATAAGACATTTAATGGTTTAGTGTCGCATTATGTGTTAATTTAATAGGACACTTTATATTAAAGTCATATGAAATAAACTATAATAGGACATTTATTTGTCCTAGTCATATTATATATTTGGCTAATAGGACATGTAATACTTATGTTGTATCATTGTTAATTTTTAGGACACTTTTAGTTTTTGAGATCATAATTATCATATGATTTAATAGGACACTTTAATTGTGAATTATAAAATGGAATTTTATAAGACATTTAACGTTTTGGTGTCACATTATGTGTTAATTTAATATGACACTTTATATAAAATAAACTATCATAGTACATATTTTTGTCCTGGTCGTATTAAATTAGAAGATAATAGGACATGTGATACTTATTTCCTATCATTGTAAATTCTCAGGTCACTATGATGATTTTAATATGACGGAGGAGTTTTTAGGGTCATAATTTTTATAAGATTTCATAGGACACTTTAATTGTGAATCATTAAACGGGACTTTATAAGACATTTAACGTTATGGTGTCGCATTATGTGTTAATTTAATAGGACACATGAAATTTTTATTTCCATTGCCCTAGCTCTCTAACCTCCACCGCCACCAATCTCCACCTTAATTTCATGAATCGATGGTACTCCATCTGAACTACCACAAACTCAACTAAAGATAATATATTCAATTGATTAATTCTAAAGGATCTATGGAGGCACATAAGAATGAAACAATGGGAGTAATTCATTTGACGTAGCACAAAATGAATCGATCAATTTGATTTCATATAAATTAGGGTATTGATCGTCGACGAATTCGTTATCGCTGGATATAATTGTAACGACCCGTCAAAATCGCTATTGACGCGGCACGTTAATCATTGATTCCACAGTGAGGTTTTGACCTCTATATGATACGTTTTGATAAAATATTGCATTCATTAAAATAAGTGACTTTCTAAACATAGAAAGTTATAAATATGTGGGCGAGTGCTTAGGTATAAGCAAAACCCCAAAACACATAAGTCTTTAATTTACAGGTTGACATCACAGTCCAATTATTTATTACACAACGCAGTTTTATTTTGAATGCAATAAACTTTGTACAAAGTATGAGAGACTCCATGCAGGCAACAAGCACATCACAGCGGAAGCAGTCTAAGGACCTGAGAATAAAACATGCTAAAAAGTCAACACGAATGTTGGTGAGTTATAGGTTTAATTGCTCGAGTCACAAACATATATAAAGATAGACCACAAGATTTCATCAAAAGTTTATCAATATATTCTAGTAACAGAGCACCCTGGTAACTAAACTTAACGCTATAGTAATAATTATCCCATTCGTTTTAATACACGCAAACCAACGTGTCTTAAACTCAAATAACATACGTCCGTTAAAAGGCTAGCGCTCTAGCTCGGACGGGGATGTCAAGCCCTATGGATCCATATACAATTATTCGCGCCCACCAATCCATATCCTATGTACTGGCAGCTACTAGTTACCAAAGCTAAGGGATTTTTGGTTTAACTCAGTGTAGAATTTAGTATGTACTTGTGTCTTATTGCGTTTAAAATAAATTGCATGTATTCTCAGCCCAAAAATATTTAAAATATTTAAAAAAGGAGACTATAACTCACAGTTCAATATTGAGACTCAATATTGTAGGCAAATTGTTTAGACGTAATGATGGTAGACGACTGTATGGTTGGCCTTGGATTCAAGAACAATACCCCGAACAATACCCAATATTTCCTTAGCTTAAAGCGGTTTGAAACCCGAATTAAAAACACCCTCGTATATACCTTATTATTATTAAACTTAAATTTAAAATTATAATTATAATTTAAATATAAATTTTGATTACTAAAAAAGTTGTGAAGAATCCGTCGAGCAAACAGGCGTATTTATAATATTTTTCCATTTACTGTAGCTCATGCGATCGCATGAGTTTTCAGTGTTTTTGCCATGCGATCGCATGGCCGCCTTTTCCGTTTTTGTTTGCTAGTTCGTCGACATCAAATAGTGTTTACTGTAGCAAATAGTGTTACTGTAGCAAATAGTGTTTACTGTAGCAAAGTCGTTTTTACAGTAGCAATTAGTGTTTTACTTGTACATCTTATAATATATATATATATATATATATATATATATATATATATATATATATATATATATATATATATATATATATATATATATATATATATATATATATATGTATATTTACATAATATTAAATCATATAGAGAATTGGTTTAAATTAGTCGAAATTTTCCGGGTCATCACATAACCTCCCCGTTAAAGAAAATTTCGTCCCGAAATTTTGAGTAGTACCTGTTTTATGAGCGATATCAGTGAACAAATTTGGATACTTTTGCTTCATTTGATCCTCACGTTCCTAAGTAAACTCGGGTCCTCGTCTAGCGTTCCAACGAACCCTAACTATCGGTATTTTGCTTTGTTTTAATTGTTTGACCTCACGGTCCATGATTTCAATAGGTTCTTCGATAAAATGGAGTTTATCATTGATTCGTATTTCATCAAGAGGAATTACAACATCCTCTTCAACTAAACATTTCTTTAAATTTGACACGTAAAATGTGTCATGAACACTACTAAGTTCTTGCGGTAGCTTTAATCGATAAGCAACTGCTCCAATTCTTTTGGTGATTTCAAAGGGTCCTACGTACCTAGGACTTATATTTCCTCGTTTACCGAATCGTACAACGCCTTTCCAGGGTGACACTTTCAACATGACTTTGTCGCCCACTTGAAATTCTAGCGGTTTTCTTCTTACATCAGCATAACTCTTTTGGCGACTCATGGCCATTTTCAATCGTTGTTGTATTTGAATGATCTTGTCGGTGGTTTCATGAATAATTTCTGGTCCAGTAAGTTGTCTTTCTCCTACTTCACTCAAACAGATAGGAGATCTGCACTTTCTACCGTAAAGTGCTTTAAATGGCGCTGCGTTGATGCTCGTATGATAGCTGTTATTGTATGAAAATTCTGCCAACGGTAAGTGTCGATCTCAACTGGTTCCAAAGTCAATCACGCATACCCGTAACATATCTTCCAATGTTTGTATTGTTCTTTCACTTTGACCATCTGTCTGTGGGTGATAAGCGGTGCTCATATCTAATTGAGTTCCCAATGCTTTTTGTAATGACTGCCAAAAACGTGATGTGAATCGGGTGTCGCGATCAGATATGATAGAGATGGGTACACCATGCCTGGAAACTACTTCCTTCAAATATAGGCGTGCTAATTTCTCCATACTGTATGTCTCCTTTATTGGTAGAAAGTGAGCTGATTTAGTTAGACGATCAACTATCACCCAAATAGTATCATGACTACTTGCAGTCCTTGGCAATTCCGTAATGAAATCCATGGTTAATCTTTCCCATTTCCACTGCGGAATTTCCAGTTGTTGCAGTAATACTGACGGCTTTTGGTGCTCAGCTTTGACCTTTGCACACGTCAAACATTTGCTTACATAAGTAGCAATTTCTGTCTTCATATTAGGCCATCAATAGAACTTCTTGAGATCGTGGTACATTTTCCTGTTTCCTGGATGAATTGAGTACCTCGTTTTGTGTGCTTCATCCAGTACTAGTTGCCTTAGGTTACCATGTTTTGGTACCCATATCCTACCAGCAAAATACAGGGTTCCATCGGCTTTTACTTCAAGTTGTTTTTCTAATCCTTTACTCATTTCACCTTTTTCGTTTTCTTCTTTTAAGGCCTCTAACTGTGCTACTTGAATTTGCTTTGTGAGATCAGTACGAATTGTAATATTCAAAGCTCGAACCCTAAGAGGTTTTACTCTTTCTTTCCGACTTAGGGCATCAGCCACAACATTAGCTTTTCCGGGGTGGTAACGGATTTCACAATCGTAATCGTTTAACAACTCTACCCAGCAACGTTGCCTCATATTGAGTTGTTTTTGATCAAAAATATGCTGAAGACTCTTATGGTCAGTGTACACTGTACACTTGATGCCATATAGATAGTGTCTCCAAATTTTGAGTGCAAAAACTACTGCTCCAAGTTCTAAATCGTGCGTCGTATAGTTCTTTTCATGAATTTTTAGTTGTCGTGAGGCATATGCGATAACTTTTGTGCGTTGCATTAATACACATCCTAAACCTTGGCGCGAAGCGTCACAATAGATCACGAAATCATCATTCCCTTTTGGTAATGACAAAATGGGTGCAGACGTTAACTTCTTCTTTATTAACTGGAATGAGGATTCCTGTTCCGTGGACCAATCATACTTCTTTCCCTTTTGAGTCAATTCAGTTAAGGGTTTGGCGATTCTAGAGAAATCTTGAATGAATCTTCGGTAGTAACCAGCAAGACCTAAGAATTGGCGGATTTGTGTTAGAGTCTTCGGTGTTTCCCATTTACTAATGGCTTCAATCTTGGCAGGTTCAACTTTAATTCCATGTTTACTGACAACATGGCCCAAAAATTGTACTTCTTGTAACCAGAAATCACACTTCGAAACTTTTGCGTACAATTCTTCTTTCTTGAGTATCTCTAGTACCAGTCTTAAGTGTTGCTCATGTTCTTCCTTGTTCTTCGAGTAAATCAATATGTCGTTGATAAAAACAATGACAAATTTGTCTAAATACGGTCTACAGATGCGATTCATTAGATCCATGAATACTGCTGGAGCATTAGTTAATCCAAAAGGCATGACTAGAAACTCATAGTGACCGTAACGGGTTCTGAACGCGGTTTTAGGAACATCTTCTTCCTTCACTCTCAGCTGATGATATCCGGAGCGTAGATCAATCTTGGAATAAACACTTGATCCTTGCAATTGATCAAACAAATCATCAATCCTCTGTAATGGGTACCGATTCTTGATCGATAATTTGTTTAATTCTCAGTAATCTATGCACATTCTCATAGATCCATCCTTCTTCTTGACGAACAGAATAGGAGCACCCCAAGGTGAAAAACTGGGACGAATAAATCCACGGTCCGATAATTCTTGCAACTGGTCTTGTAATTCTTGCATTTCTGAATGTGCAAGTCTATATGGGGATCGGGCTACAGGTGCGGCTCCTGGTACGAGATCAATCTGGAATTCTACACATCTGTGTGGAGGTAGCCCCGGTAATTCTTCTGGAAATACTCCGGGATATTCTCTTACAACCGGCATGTCATCAATGCTTCTTTCTTCAGTATCGATCTTCTTTACGTGTGACAGAATAGCATAACAACCTTTTCTTATAAGTTTCTGGGCCTTCATACAGCTGATAAGGTTCAGCTTCGAGTTGTTTTTCTCCCCATAAATCATTAATGGCGTTTCATCCTTTCGAGGGATACGGATTGCTTTCTCAGCGCAAATAACTTCCGCTCTTGTTTTGGACATCCAATCCATGCCAACGATTACGTCAAACCTTCCTAATTCTATGGGTATCAAATCGATTTTGAAGGTTTCACCAACGAGATTTATTTTGCAACCATGGCAAATTTTATCGGCTTTTATCAGTTTACCATTAGCTAATTCAATAGTATATTTATCGTCTAGAGGCAATGATGCACATTTTAGTTTAGAACTAAAGTCTTTACACATATAACTTCTATCAGCACCCATATCAAACATAATAGAAGCTAGTTGATTATTAATGGTAAACGTACCCGTGACAAGATTAGGATCCTCACGTGCTTCACTGGCACTAACATTAAATGCCCTCTGATGATGTAGCGTGAGGGTACGAAATAGTATTATTTTTAATACAAAATACTACAAAATATGACACAAGTTTTATTAATTTACGGATGGGATATACCTAAACCTTGCTACAACACTATAGGCAGTGTACCTAATCGTAGAGTAGTGTAGTTTTTAGTAAGTCCGGTTCGTTCCACAGGGAGCTGGTGAAGTTAACGCTATATTATTAAGTTTATTTGTAAAAATATATATATAAATAAGTAGTAGTATTATTATAAAATGGGGGTTTTACCGTTTAATGACCGGTTTGTCGATTTTAAGCGTAAAAATAAATGACAAAAATTAAAGTGCGTAAAATAAATTGCGATAAATAAAATGACAGAAAATAAAATTGCGAGTAATAAAATGACAGTAAATAAAGATACGATGAGAAATATAATAAAAGAATTATGCTTATTTAAACTTCCGTAATCATGATGTTTGACGTGTTGATTTTAATTTATTACCATGGGTTAATTGTCCTTTGTCCTGGTTTATTTGATACATCTATCTGGTTTTTGTCCATAATAGTCCATCGGTCATAAATATAAAGTGCGAGTATCCTCGTCAAATTACCCTTATACCCGAAGTCAAATATTTCAACTGATTAAGGATTTAAACTGTGACGCAGTTATCACTTCTGTCAACAATTACACCAGTTATCACTGTATGTAATCCACCCCTGTTTTAATTAGTTTATGAATATTAATTCATCCACTTGATCAGAATGAATAATCAATTACCCAACCCAATTGATTAATTAAATGATTATAACAGATTCCATATGAACGTCACTAAATAGGACAACCATAATCATTATTAATTATTAGGTTAATTAATTTGAAGATAGGTTCGACAGACTCCAATGAGTTGTCACTCAATTAGACAATACCCCCCATCTATTAATAGCCCATAGTTCAATTTCCACAAGTGTCGTTCTTTTGTTCAAACCCCAATTATGGTACAAAGCCCAATTACCCAATTTTAGTAATTAGCCCAACATCATGATTACTTCATTTTAAATAAGCATAATAACGACTTAGCTACGAGACATTAATGTAAAAAGGTTGAACATAACTTACAATGATTAAAAATAGCGTAGCGTTACACGGACAGAATTTCGACTTACACACTCAAACGATCTCTATCATAAATCTTATTATTATCATAATTTAAAATTAAAATTAAGATTATTGTTATATCTGATTACATTAACATTATGATAGAGAATTATAAATATAGATATTGATATTTGATATAGAAAAATAAGAAAAAAGATAGAAAGAAAAAAAAGATCGAAAAAAATATCTTACTTCTCATCGTTACAATCGTTCCATTTATAGGCTAAATTGTAAATTGAATTTTCATTTACGACCCCTGAACTATGCTCAATTAACAACTTTTTATTATTTAATATTATTCTTATTATGATTTATTTAAATATTATATTTTATTCTTGTGCATAGTTGACTCGTAATTTTTACACCGTTGCGTCGAGCGTTGAGAGTTGGTTCATGTCCTGGTTCCGGATTTTCGAACGTCCTTTCGTACAATTTTATATCTTGTACTTTGCGTTTTGTAACTTGTACTCTTGTCATTTTTAGACGTTCTTCATCAATAAATTGAACCTTTTGAATTGTATCTTGTACATTTGAGCTTTTTGGACGTTTTGGTCTTTCAAATCTTCGTTTTTGTCTTTAAATCTTCATTTTCGAGCGATTTGCGTCTTTCGTCTTCGCACTTATTTATTTAACTATTACAACTAAAAATAAGGAAATTACATTTAAAAACTTTACATATTGGAACGATATTGCTACTAAATATATGTTCATTTGGAACACTATCACCCTCCCACGTGTGGGTTCTTTGTTCTTCTCCTTATCAGGGCATTGATTTATAAAGTGACCAGACTTCCCGCATCTAAAACATTTCTTGACATCGGTCAGTTTTGTCTTTACTTCAGAAACGGTGGCATAACAATCTTTCGCCACATGTCCTTTCTTGTTGCACTTATCACAGACCACTTGGCAATAACCTGCATGATGTGTGTAACATCTTTTGCAGAACGGATGGGGTCCCTTATAGTTTGGACTTGCAGTTGCCCCATCTTTTTTACCTTTAAAAGTTTCTTGTTTCTTCAGGTGAGTACTTTTTCCCTTATAGTCTTCCCATTTCCTCTTTCCTTCAGTTGTCTTGACTTTGGTAATTAGTGCCTTAATCGAACTCTCTGTGATCTGGTCCATGAGTTGGTGTGCCATTGTCATGGCTTCCTGCATCGTATTCAGTTTGAACGATGTAACATTTCCTTTGATATTGATCGATAAACCGTCAATATACATTTCTATCTTTCGTTTCTCGTTTGACACCAATTCGGGACACAACAAGGCTAGTTCCATGAAACGCTTTTCATAGTTATTGAGATTCGCGCCGAAAACCTTCATATTACGTAACTCAGATTCCATTTTTCTGATCTCGTTTCGAGGACAGTACTCCTCGATTAGCATCTTTTTCAGTTCTTCCCAAGAGATATCATATGCCGTATCTACTCCTTTTGCTTTAGCATAATTGTTCCACCAAGTAAGTGCACCGTCTTGCAACGTGCACGAAGCATACTTTGACTTGTCTCCGTCCGCACAATTACTGATTTTGAAAACGGACTCCATCTTTTCAAACCATCGGGTTAGACCGATTGGTCCCTCGGTTCCACTAAACGTCTGTGGTTTGCATCCTTGAAAAGTTTTGTATGAGCATCCGTTTCGTGAGTTTGTGTTTACGGCTGCTGCTTTGGCTGCTGCTTCGGCTATTGATTTTGCTGCCTCAGCTGCAACAATTCTTTCATTCACACGTTTCTCGATTAGTTCTTCAAACTCAGCATCCGACATTTGAGACATGTTTCTTCAATAAACACAACAGAAATAATTTAATCATATAGAATATTATAGGTAAAATGAGTTGTCAATAGTTAATCGTAGCATATTAATAATATGAACCAATTATAATAAAAGCTTTTTCTTCTTATTAGCATTTTATAATTATTTCTAGGGTATTACCTACCCGTTAAGTTCATACTAAATAGCTAGTACAAGGAATTAACTACTAAAATCCTAATAATATTCCACTATGAAAAATTATAGCGAGTTACTACGTTATCATGTAATAATAATAATAAGAAGTAGTAATAATACAAATAATCATTCCATGCATTTATTATTAATAAACCAAAATAATACAATACCATACAATACCGATATTTTACATATGCTTATTTTACATAGCAAGATAGAGTAGCACACATAAGCAATAGAATAGCACATGGAAGATTTATGGTTGCGAGGTCGTTTATTCAGAACTATCAGAAACTTCTTCCCATTTGGTTCTCTCTGCCAATTGTTTGTGTGCACATGGTCCGACAGATATTCTGGCAGTGTATTTAATTTTTGGTTGGGGTTTTGAGGTACCTGTTTCCCCAGTGGGTTTAATACAATAAGGGTGGTTACGGATCGAATGGTCCTGTTCCTTTTTAATAATTAAGGATATTTTATTATTGTGGTTGTTTTTATTATCTATAGCAAGTTGGAATTTCTCCTTAGTGACTTCTTTTATTTCATTAGCGAAATCCTCTTCCTCACTGATCTCGTCTGATGATGAACTATCTGAGTCATGTGTAGGAGAATATGATGACGAACTGTCTGCATCATGTGTACGAGAATATGTACCGGTGGTCATGAACCGAAATCTGCCAGGCGTAATCTTCACAACCCACCCGTCGGCGGTGTATCTGGCCCAATGTCCATGTTCGTTTAGAAATGGACGATCCTCGTTTACTACAGGGATCATGGGTCCCTGCCAATGATACTGTGGCTCCAGAAAACTAGAGTTGGGTGGAGCTGGGACCACCTCTGGGTTAACCTGAAGTTGAGATTCCCCGGCTAACACAATTTCATCTTTAATAGGTATTGGAATGCCCTTTTCAGTTGTGGATAGAATAGATTCAGTGTCCGATTCCGAGTCGTACAAAATGATAGGATTAGAAGAAGTCATCTATCACATAATTGAAACAACAATTACGTTAGCATATAAATATATCACATATAATGTTTTTGACCAAATGATAAGCAAAAATCAGTAAAAACAGATATGGTCATAGTCCAGACTCACTAATGCATCCTAACAATTACCAGTTAAACACACTAATGTAATTTCTGGTTCCCTATGACCTCAAGCTCTGATACCAACTGTAACGACCCATCAAAATCGCTATTGATGCGGCACGTTAATCATTGATTCCACAGTGAGGTTTTGACCTCTATATGATACGTTTTGATAAAATATTGCATTCATTAAAATAAGTGACTTTCTAAACATAAAAAGTTATAAATATGTGGGCGAGTGCTTAGGTATAAGCAAAACCCCAAAATACATAAGTCTTTAATTTACAGGTTGACATCACAGTCCAATTATTTATTACACAACGCAGTTTTATTTTGAATGCAATAAACTTTGTACAAAGCATGAGAGACTCCATGCAGACAACAAGCACATCACAGCGGAAGCAGTCTAAGGACCTGAGAATAAAACATGCTAAAAACTCAACACGAATGTTGGTGAGTTATATGTTTAATTGCTCGAGTCATAAACATATATAAAGATAGACCACAAGATTTCATCAAAAGTTTATCAATAGATTCTACGTAACAGAGCACCCTGGTAACTAAACTTAACGCTATAGTGATAATTACCCCATTCGTTTTAATACACGCAAACCAACGTGTCTTAAACTCAAATAACATACGTCCGTTAAAAGGCTAGCGCTCTAGCTCGGACGGGGATGTTAAGCCCTATGGATCCATATACAATTATTCGCGCCCACCGGTCCATATCCTATCTACTGGCAGCTACTAGTTACCAAAGCTAAGGGATTTTCGGTTTAACTCAGTGTAGAATTTAGTATGTACTTGTGTCTTATTGCGTTTAAAATAAATTGCATGTATTCTCAGCCCAAAAATATTTAAAGTATTTAAAAAGGGAGACTATAACTCACAATTCAATATTGAGACTCAATATTGTAGGCAAATTGCGTAGACGTAATGATAGTAGACGACTGTATGGTTGGCCTTGGATTCAAGAACAATACCCCGAACAATACCCAATATTTCCTTAGCTTAAAGCGGTTTGAAACCCGAATTAAAAACACCCTCGTATATACCTTATTATTATTAAACTTAAATTTAAAATTAAAATTATAATTTAAATATAAATTTTGATTACTGAAAAAGTTGTGAAGAATCCGTCGAGCAAACAGGCGTATTTATAATACTTTTCCATTTACTGTAGCTCATGCGATCGCATGAGTTTTCAGTGTTTTTGCCATGCGATCGCATGGCCGCCTTTTCCGTTTTTGTTTGCTAGTTTGTCGACATCAAATAGTGTTACTGTAGCAAATAGTGTTTACTGTAGCAAAGTCGTTTTTACAGTAGCAATTAGTGTTTTACTTGTACATCTTATAATATATATATATATATATATATATATATATATATATATATATATATATATATATATATATATATATATATATATATATATATATATATATATATATATATATATATATATACATAATATTAAATCATATAGAAAATTGGTTTAAATTAGTCGAAATTTTATGGGTCATCACAATAATTTAGTTTCTATGTATGCTACTTGGAGATGGTATTTTCAACCTTCCTCTTTTTCAATTTATTTGAAATTTATCTTTGTATGCATAATTAGTGTTATAAGTAGTCGTGAATTGTTAATTAATTTAGAGGTACATTAACTATAAATTAGGAGTGCACTATGCAATATATGTTTGTAGTTATTTGTATAAGTATGCTAAAAATGTGACCTTTTGTCTTTCTTCAGTGACAACTTGATCTTTTTCTTCCTATTGTTTTTGTTTAGTGTTTGTAATTTTCACTTCACATGTCTAAATAGAATCATACATAAAGCCTCCAATATTTCATTAGAAATTATAGCATGCCAGTATGCCACATAAACAATGTATTAGTTGCTGAATTATCTATTTTATAATTTGTCAACTTACATGATCTATGATCTATTTTTGAGTTCTCGTATTTGGTGAGGTGATTTCTCCATTGCTTTAATTGAAAATTTTGCAACTACATTATATTCTTTTTATACAGTTGTAATGTTTGAAGCAGTAAACTAATAGACAATCAAGTTGTACAAAGCTTGAAGAAGGATCGATAAATTCATGATTGAGTATCTTATCGGGTAGTTCGCGCCTACTGCACAATCTTGCTGATGCCCCTTCTGTTAAAAGGTGATTACATTTGTGTTGGCATCTTGAGTTTGCTAAAATTGTCTCTTCTGTGCTTTATATGACTTATATATTGCGTGTTCCCTAATATATGTAGTCTACTCTGCTGCAAAATTCAGTTGGTAGACCTGCACAGTCTTCTTGACCCATTCTTTTTTCAAGTTTTCTAATTAGTACTCCCTCCGTCCCAATTTAATAGTCCACAGACAAAAGGGCACACAGTTTTAGGAAATCCCACTAACTTCATTTATCCATCAATGAAATATTTTCTCTCTCCAGATCCATCAATCAAATATCCTCTTTCCTTTCTATTTATGGAAGTGGACTATTAACTTGGGACATCCCAAAATGGAAAAACAGGACTATCTAATTGGGACGGAGGTAGTATTATTTTATCTCCTACTTAAATTAAACATAATGCCCAACACTAACTATATTCCAACCTTAAAATTGAGATATGGATGCTTTAATACAGTGTTTGTTCTCGCTTATTGTATACTCTATGTTTTAGATAGTTGCTTCATGTGACTTTGGACCTCAGTTGGTTAACTACTTGCTTTACCTACAGCTTTCCAAACCCCATAAGTTTTTCATTTGATTTTAATTTTATGGGTTTAAGCAATATGTATATAATTAACAATTAATTTAGTTATTTAATTTTTATTTTTGCAGCTGCTTTGATCAATTGCGTCGTTCTAGATGTTAGCTGCCAAATGCAGATAGAGTTATTGCAAAACTCAATAGGTACGCACCTGCAAGTTATCCATATAAAGTTATTGTGAAGTCTCTAGCAAAACCTTTTTTACAGTACTCATCAGTTGCCTTCCAGCAAAGGTGAAGTCAATCGATCCTCAACTGAGTTTCGTGGTTACCTAGAACTAAAGGTACGTACACTTACTTTTATTCATTTACATGTCGCGACTGATGAGTGGTTTGTATGTAACATTTTTTTATATATGTTTAATTAAATTTAGTCAACATGATTTTAGTTATTTATATCCACTTAGGTCGGAGATGAAGTTTATCTAAAAAGCATTATAAACTCTGAGAAGGTAGAAAGAGGATGGTTGAGGAGCTAAGTCAGAAAAATAAAGCAAATCGGGTCAAAAAGGAAATGACGCAGCTGACCGGTAAAAAGAGTTATGCACGTATACTTGCGGAGATAAAGGTAATTTTGAGGGGCAATTATTACTATAGTATTAGGATATCCATTGTTTGTACTTATTTTATTTATTTTAACAGGCCAAAGAGGGAAAATCTCCAACTGAGGTAATTAGCGATGTAGAGATTGGAGATGATTGGTGTGCGGTACGCCTTCAACATGTCCTTAAAAAATCTGATTAAAAAAGTTGAAGACGCTACAGGCGTAACTATCGTGTGGCCTTCTACGTTCATATCGTTATGTCTATTATAAATTTGTGATAATATTAATTTTAATTTATAACATGCACTTTTATGCTTATAAATATATGAATTTTTTATTTGCAGGTGATACCCTTGAATTAATAAAGATACCTGTTGATCGAAGACGTTTTTCGTTACTTTTCATTGTTTTTATTTTCTTTGTCGAATGTTATTTTAGTATTGATATGTTGGGTTATCTATAAGTTTTTAATGTTTGGTGTTTTTCAATTTATGAGTACAATTTATTATAATATGATTATGTTTTATTTTATAATTATTTTTAATAGAAATTATTAATTGGATGTCAAATTGAATTAAATTGAATCGAGGCCCGAATATATGGATCCAATAATCCAATCCGGGCCCAAATAATCAAACCGATCTGAATACCTGAATAATAAAAGAACTCGAACTGAACTCGAATATCTGAACCGGATCCGAATATAGAAACCTATGCGGAATTACTATGACTTGAAAGGACTCATTTGTGGTTTTAATACTATTACTTGATAGGACCCCATATTGTCTAAAAATACAATTGTATTAGGACTTTTTTTAATGGTACCAACCTTGAAAACATTATATTAGGACTCTGTATTTGGTACTAAACTAACATTTTATTATATATTAGAACCCATTTTATGGTTTTAAGGTTTAAGAAATATATATTAGGACTTTTTTTAGTGGTACTAACCTTAAAAATTATTATATTAGGACCCTATTATATGGCATTAAAGTAATATTTGTGTATAGTGGGACCTTTTTTTTTGTAGTAAACAAGAATATCGATACATTAGGACCTTTTTTATTGGTACTAGTGTAGTATTTTTTTTTATAATAGGACTCTTATTTGGGTACTAACATAATAATGGGACCATTTTTATTAGTCGTTAAGAAATATAAAACTTAAATAGGACCCCTTTGTTGGTACTAATATATATATTTTTTTACTTTTGGAACCCTTTTGTATGTCCCAATATAAATACAAGTCACTCGATATATACTTATAAGGACTTTTCTATGTGGTCCTTATATATATTATAGGACTCGATAATTGGTTTCATAATCTTATTACCTTTTAGGACACTTTTTTGCGTCTATACTTTATACGACCGCCTTAGTTGGTACATATGTCATGTTGGTCCTATCAGGTCAAAAGGTCCTATAAAGTAACATTATAGGACCAATTTGGGTGTCCTATATGTACACTTTTGTTGTAGTGGCAGAAAGGAATGTATTAGCACTATTTGATTTGTCAAATTACCAGAATCCCTGAGGATGGAACTATCAAGAATATATTTTCTTGATATGTTCAGAGGTTAAGTAGAATGAAAGAGTTATGTAACATGGTTCATGATAAAGGTATGATATGTGATCCTTTATCACGTTCCATTAGAAACTCAGCATGACTTACTGGAATATAATCACGTTGGTCGGGCGTCATTATGTGACGACCCAGAAATTTCCAACCAAATTTAAACTTAATCTTTATATGATTTTGATACGATAACAAAAGTCTGTTAGGTTGAGTCTCAAAAATTTTAAACTGTTTCATATATGCAATTGACCTTCGACTGCTCTCGACGATTCACGAACTACTATTTGTAAATAGATACATATATATTTAAAATATATGAATTTGAAATATGAATTAAAATATTATATGATGTAATTGTTAGAATTAAAAATGTAAAATAAAATAATATATAATAACTATTATTTAAAATATAACTATATATGTAAATAATGTGGATTGAATATATATATTGTTTTGAATTTATTTTGTAAGCAACAATAACGCTCGATGGTCATTCGATCGATAATAAGTAAGTTAAAAATCAAACTTGTATTATTTTAAAATAAACTGGGATTCGAAAATGAATTTTACAAATTATAGACTTATTAAAAATGTATTTAGGAACTATTTATTGAATTTTAAAACTTTTTATATTTTACTTGGGGTTGGGAGTGAATAATTAATGTAATTTTTATTTAATAGTTAATGACCGAATTTCATACCATAATGACTGAAATAAATAAAGGAAGTTAATTTAAAAATTTGGGAATTTTCCTGTGGACTGCTATCCGTCACTGATTAACAACGGAGTACGAAATCCAGTCGTGAAATAAATTAATTCAATAATACCGGTGGCTACACTATGCACGACAAGGGATTACTGTGTTTTCTGTTTTCAATTCATTTCACCCATGTTTATAGTTTATGTATATTATATTATATATCCTTATATGATTACAAATATCACTACCTTCACAGACCCACTTGTTCCAATTCTTTTGCCCGTGAATGTGAATTATCATTTTTGTCACTGTTTTACTTTTGTTTTCTATCTTTAGATTTAAATGATATATACTTATACATAACATATAGATTGATACAACCATCACTTTATTATTTTCTTCTTCCCTTGTGAACTATCATCTTCACTCATCAAGAACCCAACACCGAGACCACCACCTCCGGTCACCACCACTTTGAACCACCAAACCGCCACCATGAACAACCCATTTGTTCGAAATCACCATCAAAACCATCGTTATTCAAATCATCATCATCATTAAATACATGAAAATATCATCGAGCCATATTGTTGTTACTACCTATCTTTAGGGTATTGATCAACCACCAAGAACCCATCGAAAACCAATACCATTACTATTGTTGTTTGACATAACAAAACCCATTTACTGTTCGTATTTACCGTTGTATCCTAGCATTTTTTTTACTACAACTGCTCGATAAAACTACTCAACCTTAACCTAAAAACAAACGTGACTGCTGCAGTTGATACTATGATCTGATACTTGCTCGAATTATTAATTGGTTGTCACTATGTTCTGGTTCAAGAATTCCAAAAACCGCCACCTTCTTCTACTGCTACTGTTCGATTTCTACCTCCTGTCCGCTTTGTGTTCCAGCCGAGTACCACCACCTAATCACCATCACTCTTAACCCTACCATCACTTTTGTGAACCCCCACTCTCAAATCATAACCATCGGTTACACCTTTCTCCTTTTGCTTTTCGAACGACACCAAGAATCTCCATCACTTGAAACCAACTTCATCGGTGATCATTTACCGTACCACTATCCACTACCTCTTTATTTTTGGTTCTCAATACTAGCTATTATTTTTTCTATCGAGCTAGCTTAAACCGAAGCCATAACCCTTACCATTTCAGCCCACACAATCGATTACTATCATCACCATTGACTACAAAAACAAACGTCCACCGTAAGACATATTCATCGAGTGCTTTTTTTCTTCCTGCTCGTTTCTTTTATGTCGAACATGCTGACCAAACACAGCTAGTGCTGCAGCTTTCTACTGCTACAGCAAGTTTCTATATTTCTGTTTCGTTACAGGCCATTGACCGCCACCATCATCATATATTACTTCTTCGTTGTTGGGTACGTTACTGAAGCAAAAAAGTTAGAATATATTAATGTTTTGACAACATAGATATTGTATATTAATAAGAGCTTTATCAAATTAACTAGTGGGACAAATTGGTGGCCGACATATTTACCCACTTCCAGCTGGTTGTTACGAGACAAATAACAAATATAAATCAAAGTTTGGACATGAATCTAGTTGGGCCGGGATATAAATGAATATATGAACTTCTTGTTTGGGCCAAGAATATAGAAATGATGATGTGATAATAGGTCACGGTATTGTTAATAAAAACAAGAAAACTGCGTACTTTGATCTGCATATTAATAGGCTTAAACATGGGCTTCTTTTAGTTAGTTATAGGACTAAATATAGAGTGGGCTGAGATATTTGTGCCGAGATCCACAAACATGAAGGTGATCGATCATATATTTTTTTTACAGTGACGGGCATAAAAAGGATGATGATAATTATATGATATAAGCTTGAAAATAACGAATAAATTGTTTACAGTGTTCGAATTTAATTGTATTTTTATTAGACAGTAAGATTAGTAATGATCGTTATACATGATAAGCAAGATGATGATACATATAGTTAAGATGATGATGAAGAGGTTGTGATATGATAATAACGGGTTAAAAGAATAAATGGTATGAATTAAAACAGAAAATAAGTAACGGAGCATTGGTTTCGGAGTGTTATTGGGTTAGCAGAATGTCGAGGGTTCAAACCCGGACTTGGGCATTTTTTTTAAGACTACTCCTATGAGGTAGTACTACTAATACCATTATTATTATTATTATTATTATTATTATTATTATTATTATTATCGTATCATAAATAGTATAAGTATTAATATTTACATTATCATTATAATTATTATGATTAATAGTTATTATTAAGTAATATTAGTATTATCGTTAATATCATTATTATTATTATTATTATTATTATTATTATTATTATTATTATTATTATTATTATTATTATTATTATTATTATCATTTATCACTTATTATTATTTTTATGATTATGTAAGCATAATTATTAATAATATCATTAGTATTAAAAGTATCATTTTTATAAAAATTATCAGTTATTATTATTATAACTATTATTATTATCATTATTATAGGATGAGTAAACTTTTTTTTATCTATTATTATCAATATTATTTTATGAAGTAACTATTAGCTATATGAAATCATTTACTACATATCACATAACTATATTAATATTTTTACAATAAATATTAACAAATGAAATTAATTAGATTACTAATGAAAAACATAATTAAAGTAACAATTAATACACTGATATATATAAATTGTTCGATTACCATTATAGGTGTTAATATATATAAATGATATAGGTTCGTGAATCCGAGGCCAACCCTGCATTGTTCAGTTATTCAATGTCGTCATATGTATTTTTACTACAAAATACAGTATTGTGAGTTTCATTTGCTCCATTTTTAAATGCTTTTGCAATATATATTTTTGGGCTGAGAATACATGCACTGCTTTTATAACTGTTTTACGAAATAGACACAAGTACTTGAAACTACATTGTATGGTTGGATTACTACACCGAATATCGCCCCTTCAAGTCTGATAGCCTAAGAATTAGGAAAATGACCCCTAATTGACGCGAATCATAAAGATAGATCTAGGGGCCTAACAAACCCCATTCTGGAATTTGGAATGCTTTAGTACTTCGATTTAAATGGTGATTGCGATTGCCCATATTATGGCATACTTGCGAGTATGCAGGGGATATTCTATATGCATTATGTTAATGTCGGTTACCAGGTGTTCATCATACAAATGGATTTTTATACACTTGCGAGTGTAATGTTATTTATGAAAAATGAGAATCTTGTGGTCTATTAAAATGATAGAAATGATCGTTTATGATAAACTAATGAACTCACCAACCTTTTGGTTGACACTTTAAAGCATGTTTATTCTCAGGTATGAAAGAAATCTTCCGCTGTGCATTAGCTCATTCTAGAGATATTACTTGGAGTCATTCATGACATATTTCAAAAGATGTTGCATTCTAGTCGTTGAGTTTATCAAGATTATTATTAAGTCATTGATAGTTTGATATATTATGAATTGGAATGCATGCCTGTCAACTTTCGATGTAATGAAAGTTTGTCTTTTAAAAACGAATGCAATGTTTGTAAAATGTATCATATAGAGGTCAAGTACCTCGCGATGTAATCAACTATTGTGAATCGTTTATAATCAATATGGACTTCGTTCAGATGGATTAGGATGGGTCATGAAACATTATATTATACTAACCCATGCTTCAATTCCCAACACTTCTCCACAATTCATTCATAATTTATACTTAGATTTTACAGAAATTTCCAATATAATGGAATACAGAAAACACGAAGAGATAGATAATTTCGGACAAGAATATTTATGAAAATATCCCCGGAAATATCGAAGATATTTATGATGATATTTTAGAATTTCTAAGTTCGAAGGTTGATAAAGAAAAATTTTTCGCAAGATTTTAACATGACTTCGGAGCAAGATATTTTCTAAATATTTCATCGGGTACAGAATTATCTGAATTCTTTGAATATAGGGTATGTTCCTTGTATTTGTCCGCGGTCTCCTTCATAGTTTTGCATAATTCGCTTTTCAGTACCAAATTTCTATCGAGCGTTTCCATCACTCCATTCTTTATCATTAAACTTTTGGCCATTTAGACCATCAAAAATTTTATTGTTTCCTCTGCATTTAATGCTGCCATATCTGAATCATCGGTTATCAATCTGAGGTGGTTTCAAGAGAATTATGTTTTTAGATGATTATACGCGGATTGTAATCGTCAAGATACAAAGGATGTTTAAGATGAAATCAAGTGGCAACTTGAGGAATTATTTAATTGAAGTAGGTGTAACTTATTAACGATATTTTTTTAAGTCAAAATATTATAGTTAATATTTTCTACACTTTTAACACTTTTTAATTGTTCAAGGTTAGTAGTCCAATAGTCCAATATATAATCTTAGAATTTAAAATATTTAAGATCTGAAGATGATGAAGGAAATTTTACGTAGTTAATTAGTTGGTTACTAATCAATTTTAGTTTATTCATTATTTTCTTCATTATGCCACTTGTTAAATCATGACTTGGATTATGATCGGCAGAAACTTGTATATTGAAATTGAATTTGGAATGAAGATGGTTATCCTTTGGTGAACGGATACGTATATGTGTGGATTTGGGTAGTATGGTTAATGACTGCTGAATCTGAATTGAAGAATGTACAGTGTAACATATTAATGTGAAATCCAAATATTTCTCGGGAATTACCTACCCGTTAATTTTTTTTTTACCATTAACAGTTTGTACAATAGAATTTTTAATTACAATCTTTATGAAAATATATATACATATATATTTTCTTCAAATGTAATCATGGATTTAATGAGTCAATATAATATTAAACTCATTTGATTTAGCGTTAAAATAAGAATATATAATCTCTAAAACATTAGAGATTACATAATCGCCATGTAGAACGAAAATAATTGATGTAGAACGATATGTAGAATGATAATTTTGCTTGAGGTATAGACTGTGATGTTGAGGAGTGTAATGCGGATGTTGTTGTTGGTGGTACTGGTATTGATGTTGGTGGTACTGTTGGTGACGGTGATGTTGCTGAAGCTAGTAGGTTTTGCACCATATTTTCCAGAGCCACTACTCGAGCGCGAAGCTCGTTGACTTCTTCTATTACTCCAGGATGATTATCGGTTGGAATGAGCGAATGAATAAGGTTTAGGATTGTGGATAATAAATAATCATGCCGATATATTCGGGAAATGAGGGTGAAAAGGGTGTCTCGGACCAGTTCACCGGTAAGTGCTTCAGGTTCATTGCCCAGAGATGAATTTGGTTGGTGGAAAGGATTACCTTCTTCTCATCTCTACTAATTAAGTCGATTACGAATCCATCCCCAACTCATCCAGAATTGATGATGGCTGATTGGTTGATCCATTCCGGTTACACTGCTTTCGAAACGCGAGTGGAAATCTATAACGGAATCCGAGGAACTTGAACTGGTTGCAGAATTCATCTTACACGGTTAGATAAAGGATTTTCGATATGAAATGATTTTCGGATATCAGATGATATTCTAATTACATAGAATACCTAATACTTATATATAGTACAGAAGATCTCGTAGATTATGTCATACCCCGTCCAAATTCTCTTGAACGAATACAATGACATCTGATCCCATTGCGAGGTTCTGACCTCTATATGCCATGAACGACTCCATGTAATATGAGCAAATTCACAGCGAAAGATTTCTTTCATACCTGAGAATAAACATGCTTTAAAGTGTCAACCAAAAGGTTGGTGAGTTCATAAGTTTATCATAAAACAATAAAATTCATCATTTTGATAGACCACAAGATTTAAATCCTGCATAGTACAAATGGACCCGAATCCTATACCCACCTGTAATGTACATGCGATATATTTTAAATACAGTACACCTTTCTCGTGTACGCAACCATTTTTCATAAATCATAGTAACCGTACACATATCTCGTGCACAAAAACTAATACACATAACCTGTGTATAAAAATTATTCTCTCGATACATAACATTCATATCAATTGGTGGCAATTATCATGTCCACATAATTCAATGATGGCAATTATCATGTCCACATAATTCAACGGTGGCAATTATCATGTCCACATAATTCAATAATAATCCGCAGAATTTCTGTCTGCATAATAATTCATTCGAGGAATGTTTTGCTTATGTCTATCTCGTCAAACATTTATAAAAGCATTTCATGTATTCGTAGTTCAAAATATATTTCAAAAGCATTTAATAAAGTAGTTATAAAAGCAGCGCATGTATTCTCAGTCCCAAAAATATAAAGAATAAAAGAGAGCAAATGAACTCACCATACTGTATTTTGTAGTAAAAATACATATGACTATATTGAACAAGTGTAGGGTTGGCCTCAGATTCACGAACCTATATCATTTATTTATATATTAACACATATAATAGTAATTAAATAATTACATCTAATATTTATATATTTAGTGTTGTAATTTATATAGAATTTGCACTACATTCTATCTATATATTATAACTTAAATTATATATATATATATATATATATATATATATATATATATATATATATATATATATATATGAAAATATATTAATATGTTTAAGATATAACTATAGGTAATATAAATATATTTTGTGTCCATACAAGGTTTAATGTGATGAGATATGAATTTGTCTGTACATTATCTATGCTATAATTGCAATAATACGTGTCAAGACTGAAAATGATAGGTAGATATTTTTCGGCAAAGTATGATAAGCAAAACTTTCGACATGCAGACCAGGTTCAAGTCAAGACTTATTAATGTATCCTAAAAACTACTAGGTCGAAGTCCAGACTCATTAATGCATCCTAACAACTACTAGTTAGACACACTAATGCAAGACCTGGTTCGCTAAGACCACCCTAAGACCACCGCTCTGATACCACATGTCATACCCCGTCCAAAATCTTCCTGAACGAATACAATAACATCTTGTACCATTGCGATGAACGGACCTCTATATGCCATGAATGACTCTAAGTAATGTCTCTTAAATGAGTAAATGCACAGCGGAAGATTTCTTTCATACCTGAGAATAAACATACTTTAAAGTGTCAACCAAAATGTTGGTGAGTTCATAGGTTTATCGTAAACATTAAAATTCATAATTTTGATAGACCACAAGATTTAAATGCTGCATGGTACAAATGGGCCCGAATCCTATACCCACATGTAATGTACATGCGATATCTTTTAAATACATTACACCTTTCTCGTGTACGAAATCATTTTTCATAAATCTTAGTAACCGTACACATATCTCGTGCACAAAAACTAATACACATAACCTGTGTATAAAAATCATTCTCTCGATACATAACATTCACTTTACTTTCAATGCTTGGCTTGGTAACCGACCTTAACATATAATGCGCATCAATAATATCCCTAAAACAGAACATCTCGTCTGTATAATAATCATATAAACTTCGAAGTACTAAACACCACGCCCACTAGCCCTTCCATCTAGTGAACATTCTGGGTGGGGGTGTTAAACCCGGTAGCTACCTTTAGGATTCGCGTGAATTAGGGCCATACCCTATTCTAATTCTTAGGTTACCAAGCAATAATAATCAGGGGAAATATTCACAACAATTAGTGGCAATTATAACGTCCAACTAATTCAATAATAATCCACAGAACTTCTGTCTGCATAATAATTCATCCGAGGAATGTTTTGCTTGTGTCTATCTCGTCAAACATTTATAAAAGCATTTCATGTATTCTCAGTTCAAAATCGTATTTCAAAAGCATTTAATAAAGCAGTTGTAAAAACAGCGCATGTATTCTCAGTCCCAAAAATGTAAAGAGTAAAAGGGAGCAAATGAACTCACAATACGATATTTTATAGTAAAATTATGCATACGACGATACTGAACAATGCAGGATTGGCCTCGGATTCACGAACCTATATCATTTATATATATATATATATATATATATATATATATATATATATATATATATATATATATATATATATATATATATATTAAAACATATCATTTAACATGTAATAATAATCAACTTAGTATATATGTATTATTTATATAATATATTACTTATTTTAAAATAATAAGATATTTGTTATTTCAATTGTTATATATATCTATATATCTGTTATATTAAAATAGTAAATTTAATATATCATATATTTTAGATAACTAATTAATATTTATTATAAAATTATAATTATAGTTAGATTATATGTATTAAATATAATTTTATATAACTAATATTTATTTGATAAAATTATATCAATAATAATAATAATAGTAGTAATTATATTAATATTAATGATAGTAAAAATGGTAGTTTTACTAATAATGAAATTTTTAGTAAAAATGATAATTTTACTAATCATGATAGTCTTAATAAAAATGATAGTTTTAAAAATAACGATATTTTTTAATAATAATATCAATCGTCATAATAATCTTCGTGCCTAACTCCTAACTTATAAATATGAACTCGTTAGTTCTAATTCGTAATCATAATTTTTATCGTACATGTGTTAATATAATTATAATCTTTTTTTTTCCGTATCATCTTTTACTAATATTTTTATATATTCAAATTTAGTCATATTTAACCTCTTTTATATCCATAATAATAATAATAGTAATAATAATAATAATAATAATAATAATAATAATGATAATAATAATAATAATAATAATAATATTAATAATAATAATAATAATAATAATAATAGTAATAATAATAATAATAATAATAATAATAATAATAATAATAATAATAATAATAATAATAATAATAATAATAATAATAATAATAATAATAATAATAATAATAATGATAAAAAAACTACCTTAATGAGTTTTCTCAAAAATAAAGGCAGAGACCAGGCTCGAACCCGTGACCTATCGCTAACACGAAACACTCCTAAACCATCCCTCTATTTCTATTTCTCTGTAATTAATAGCTCTCCAAATATATATACCCCGTTTATATCTGATTTCCCATCCGGCCCAAAAGAGATTTAAACGGATTCAGCCTAACAGCACGAGAATGATTTCAGCCCATCATATAAACAAGTTTTCAGCCCAACTACAGCCCAAGTTGACACAGTTTAATTGTTTCCAGTTGTATTGATCGACAAAAAAATAAAAGGGTTTCGTGCTTTTGTTTATAGACCGAATAGAAATCTTCGCAGAAGAAGCAAATAAGAAATCGACTAGGGTTGTTTTGTGGAGTTCTTGAAGCTCGTCAAACATAAGCAAGAAACACAGGTCGATCGAACATAATCATCACATCATTCGTGATTCACCACATTCATCATCATATTTATTTCGATCCGTCACCATCATACACCATTCATCACCAATCTTAATACTATCATCTTAATCAACAACATCATCATGCTTCCTATCATCATGTTTATTATTACAGTGTGATTCCTCATCATTAGACAACATCCCTTAATCATCCCTAATGTTTCCTCACTATCCTCCTTCCATCGATTATTGCTACTGCACTGTAATTTGTCTTCTTTATTTATGGATCGAACAGAAATATATCAATGGTTTACAGCAGTAGCAGAGTTCATTCAACACAAAAGCTAAAGTCTAACTTAGAACCAGTTCAAATTAAATGTGTAATGGGATTCAGCCCAAGCTATATTAAAACCCAATGCAGGCCTGTTAGTATTTAGATATTACTTAGTCCATGTAGAGATTTATGGCCCAAGGGAAAAGCATCGGCTAGTTTCAAATCAAAGGAGCAGACAAATGTGGATTTTTAGAATCCAAGGAAAACAAACGTCCCTATCGTGACCCCCCTAATATTTTAATCTTGTGCATCAACTATCAATCAATCCACTTACTTTGTTTCTTTCTGTCTTGTTTCCTTCCAAAAAGTAGGAATAGTTCGATGGCCTTAGCTGTGATTGTCGAATCAATATCCACTCACGGAGGAGCAGCGAACAGAAATTAATTTTGTGGGTGAGTGTTGTTCATTGATTCAAACTAAGAAATAGAATTGAATAGCAGTGGATTTTCGATCAAAATAGCACCAGGTGTAGAAGGTGGTTTGGGTGATGTGGAAGTGAGTTTTTAAGAGGGTGGTTCTAGCTTCGAATGTACGACAACCTATATCATCGTTCAAAAGATTGGTAGTGTCTAGTGGTGGTGATTGTTTCGAATAACTTAGAAACAGAAGTAGAAATAGAAAAGCAGTTTAGTTAATAGATAAAAGATATGATCAAGTGGTGATGAGGTAGTGGTTTATTGAATTGTTTGGTTGGTGTTTTGTCGAGCTGCAGTGGCCAAGAGAAAAGCAAGTTTATTTTGATGTTTTAAGGTGATCTTGATGGTTTCACGATGGTCATGGTGTTGGGCAGAAACAGAAGTAAAGGTAGTAGTTGGTGATGGTTAGCAATTGAAAGAAAACAGAAAGTCGAGCTGCAAGGTGTATTATGGTGATCGTGTAACAGTTTCAACATGGATGGTGATTGTTTCGGTTGTTAACAAACCCACAACAGTAGCAATTCGAGGTTGAATTATACGATGGACAATTGTTACAGGATAGGGATCGAAAGTAATCTTGGTGATAATTTGTCCAAACATGATAGTAAACAGGAACAAATGGGTTCGAAGGGATGGAGTTGTTTGTAAAGATGGTGAGTCGAAAGTGGTATTTAATTTGGTGTTGGTTCTACTCGAGTTACTAGAACCAAAGATGGTTTTTGTTGTAGATTGATCGGATAGAAGAAGAAACATGAACAAGTGATTAGTGATAGATGATAACGGGTTTAATGAAGAAGAAGAGAGGAAGTAAAGGGCGGTGAAGAGAGTGTAGAAGTGGTGTTCGAAGTTAGGAGAAAAAAAGAAGATGGTGTGTGTGTTTATCATTTACTTGTAATGCATATTATATCTATAAGTATATGTATCATTATAATATAATGAAAGGAAGAGCTTTATTTGATAGTCTTGGACAGGAAAAGGGGAAAACAACATTAAGTGGGTTTGTTAAATGTGTGCGTAATTTTGTTCCTGCATATGTGAATGCATCTATATAACTACATACATATATCGACACATCTCTAATTATCATTTAACTAATATAATATAATACTAATATTAATAATCAATAGGTCAAAAGAAAACAATAAGCAATAATCAAATGAAAAGTAACACAGTAATAGGTTATATCCTCGTGACACTAGATTGTAAGTATACTGCCGACAGTTCTCACGGACTGCATTATCGTACTCCGTTGTTAAATCAGTGGCGGATATGGGTCTTCAGAAAAATTCCATATTTTTAAATTAACTATATTTATTTATTTTGGTCATTATGGTATAAAATTCGATCCTTAATTCATTAAATAAAATTTACAACAATTGTTCCTCTCAATTCTGGGTAAAATATAAAAAGTGTTAAAACTTGACAAATAGTTCCTAATTACATTTTTTTAATAAGCCTAAATTTTATAGAACTAATTTTCGTATCACCTGTTTATTTTAAAATTACATAAATTTGAATTTAACTTGCTTAATATCAATCGAAACATCAAACGGGTATCACAATCATTTAATATTTATTTTTAATATACTTTATTTATATATAGAGATATATTTTAGGTAATATTTATTATAATATCCTATTTTTATTTTATTAAATTTTTTTAATAACAACAACATATAATACTTCAAATTATATTTCGAATTATTATTTAGATATACATACACACATATCTATTTACAATTAATTGTTCGTGAATCGTCGAGAATGGTTGAAGTTAAATGAATGCAAGAAAATAATTCAAAAATTTTGACACTCAACCTAACAGGCTTTTCTTATCATGTCATAAATATTAAATCATATTGAGAGTTTGGTTTTAATTTGGTCGGAAATTTTCGGGTCGTCACATTACTCACATCTAAAACATTTCCATCTTCTGGTGCTGGTTTTTCAAAATTTGTTGACACCATATTAACATTCTCATTCCGAGGTTTTACTTCAGTATTACTCGGTAGCTTTCCTTGTTCCCTCTCACTCATCATGCTAGCAGGAGTACCTACACGTTTTACTAGATTCAAAATGGAAGCTTGTTGAGTTCTTAATGACTGATCAAACCTCTCATTCGTTTGGGTTTGAGATGTAATAAATTGTGTTTGAGATTCCATTATCTTTGCCATCATTTCTTCCAGATTTGGTTTTTTCTCTTCGGTTTGTTGTGGTGGTTTATACAAGCCAGGTCTTTGTTGATTGAAAGTGTTGTTTTGAGTTGGTTGGTTATTCGGACCTTGTTGGTTATACAAGTTATTGTTGGGTCCATTTGGATTGTAAAGAATGTTTTGATTTCGATTGAAGTTTGGCCTTGGCGGTTGATAATTATTTTGATAATTATTTCCCTGCCTTTGGTTCATGTAGGAAACATTCTCACGTTGTTCCATGGTTTGTTCAATGTGACAATCTTTCGTTAAGTGTGGTCCACCGCATTGCTCACAACTGATTCGTATTGCGTGAATATCTTTAGTCATCTTTTTCATTCGTCTCTCGAAAGCATCTATTTTTGCACAAACGGAATCAAAGTCATGGCTAGAATCTGCTCTAGCCTCTTTAAATGAACGAAAAATATCTTTTTCCTGGTGCCACTCATGCGAGTGGGAGGCTGTGTTATCAATAATTTTGTGAGCTTCAGTTGCGGTTTTCTTCATAATGGAACCACCAGCTGCTGTGTCGATATCCTTTTGTGTGGCAATATCGACACCTTGGTAGAATATTTGTACTATTTGATAAGTGTCTAAACCGTGCTGAGGACATCCTCTCAACAACTTTTCGAATCTTGTCCACGCCTCATATAATGTTACATTTGGCTTTTGCGCGAACGTAACAATTTCTCCTTGAAGTCTCACGGCTTTAGATGCTGGAAAGAATCTTTTAAGAAATTTCTCAACTAAAACATCCCATGTATCAATCGCTCCTTCAGGTAACGATTCTAACCAATCTTTGGCTTCTCCCTTTAAAGTCCAGGGGAACAACATAAGATAAATAGTTACATCCTCAACTTCTCGGATTTTAAATAGATTACAAATCCTATTAAAAGTTCGAAGATGTTCGTTTGGATCTTCTTTTGATGTACCACCAAATTGGCATTGATTAGTGACCATGTGTAGGATTTGTTCTTTGATTTCATATTCTGGCGCATTAACATCTGGTCGCGTAATAGCGTGACCTTGGCCCGTGCGTGTGGCTCTCATTCGATCTTCCATACTTAGAGGTTCCGTTATTTCCATATTTGAAATTGTTGAATCCGAATCACTAGAGGATTCTGATTTAACTATTTGTGGTTCAGGAGGAATGATTAGTGGTTCAAGATCTTGGAATTGTCCTTGAATATCCTCCGGGCTCTCAATTGTGAAGTCGGGTTCAAAAAATGGATTATCGGAAATTTGAATTGGAGTACTTGTTCGACTAGATGATGATTCTAAAGAAAAATCAACAGCGGCAATATTTAGTATTTAGTGTCGGTCTTTTGTCCAAACCCTAATTATGGTACAAAATCCAATAACCCCGTCTTTAATATTTAGTCTAACATCACGATTACTTCGGCTCAAATAAGCATAATAATAACTTAGTTACGAGACATTAATTTAAAAAGGAAGAACATAGCTTACAGTGATTATTTATCGCGTAGCGTTACACGGACATAGTTCCTACTTTAAAACCCGTAAAACATTTCTTACAATAACCCAATTATTATTAAACTTAAATTAAAATTAATATTATAAATATAGATTACAGAAAAGAAAGAAAGAAGTGTGAAGAGTGTGTGTAAAGTTCGGCCAGAAAACTTGCAATTTATAGAACCTTACCCACATCTGGGGCTCATGCAATCGCATGGGCTTCCAGTGTATATGCCATGCGATTGCATGGCCAGGCTGGCATGCTCATAATCAGTTTAAAAACGTGGGCTGCTGCGAATTAATTAATATATAATATAATATATATAATTATATATATATTATATTATATTCTTGTGCATAGTAGACTTGTAATTTTAGGTCCGTTGACTCGTGCGTTGATGCTCGGTTTATGTATCGGTTCCGGATTTTCGAACGTCCTTTCGTGCTATTAGATATCTTGTACTTTGCATTCCGCGGCTTGTACTCTTGTAATTTTTAGACGTTTCTCATCAATAATTTGAACCACTTGAATTGTATTTTGTACATTTGAGCTTTTTGGTCATTTGCGTCTTCAAATCATCGATTCTGTCTTTTGTCTTCGCACTTATTTATTTAAACGAATATTACATAAAAATAGAACAATTGCAACTAAAAGCTTTACATATTGGAAGGATATTGCGCCTAAATATATGTTCATTTAGAGTACTATCATGATCAGTTGCACTCGTACCTTCCTTCATCTTAGTATTAAACAATTGACGCATGAGAAATACCTTATTTGCAGCGGTAGGTTTCTCATACATGTTAGAGAGTGCTTTCAAGCAAGAAAACGTCGTCTTCTCATTCACAACATTATATGCAACGTTTTTAGCAAGTGAAAGACGAATAGCCCCCAAAGCTTGACGATCCAAAAGCGTCCAATCGGCATCGTTCATGCTTTCGGGCTTGGTCTCTAACAATGGGTGTGTAGCTTCTTTTGATACAAGTAATCTTCAATTTGCATCTTCCAAAAGCCAAAGTCTCTCCCATCGAATCTGTCGATTCTAAACTTTCCATCTTCTGCCATCATTCCCTTAACGAAACCTTGTGCTCTAGATACCAGTTGTTAGGATATTAGGACCCAAAACAATACAAGTGATTCTACAAGATCACTTGTCGAGTAGTGATTCCAACAAGATCACTCAAACCCACTTAATGAACGAAAGATAATAAATGCGAAAATGTAAAGAACGACACAAGATATAACGTGGTTATATGCAATCTTTGTGATTGCTTTAGTCTACGGACCAACTAGAGATTGTATATTTACTGAATAATTGAGAGTGGTATGTTACAATTGTATACAATGAGTTCTATATATAGGAGAAGACAAGGACACCATGACAATTAGATAGGAATCTTCATCATGTCAAGTAATCATCTTGTTTACCAACTAGCCATGCTTTCCACCTTGTAATGGCATGATCACAGCCCTAATTTTAGGTGTAAAGTATCCAACTTTGCACCTAAAGTGAAAGGTAGGCTAAGCATGCTCGGATGTCAAGTGTGCAAGTTGCCAAGTTGCTGCCAGAAGGGTGATGTGCCGCATCTGCAAGTGATGCGCCGCATCACTCGTGTTTGATGCGCCGTATCAGTTGAAAGCCCCGCATCCAAAACGTTCAGCATAAAACACTGCATGAATGCGCTGCATCCATGTCAGATGCGCCGCATTGCTCTGTTACACGTTTACCGAAATCTACAAAATCCGTGCAACACCTTAACTCACCTTTTGTGGCGCTTTTTCCTACTTTGTTTAAATTTCTCTATACTCCAACATCATATACACAGGACCTACAAGTGCTTAGTCCTTAGACGTTCATATATATCTTGTTGTCATAATGTATTGACCATTGATTTCAACAATTACGAAAAGGTACCATAGGCGTTTCAAATATATGCTTAATCTTATTGTAATTTTAAACTCAAAAAATGCTACCTATCCTGATTACTTAGTTGGTATGCTCATAGCATGATCAATTAATTTATAGCTTATAGATTGATTTATCGTAAATGAACCGATCAACGGAGAACGAGTGAATAGCCAAAGTAGACCACGAAGAACGGGGATGAGGATCGTGAAAAGTAAACCAAGAAGACCGGTGTTGAGGTTCGTACAATCGGACATGAGAAAGGATGGATTGGAAAGTAGCGTAGGGTTTGAAGGTGTTAGAAGTTTGAGTATATTTTTTTTTACCATGTTTTTGTTTTCTTTATCGAAATACAAAATTAAAAATAAATAAAATATATGAGTTAGGGAACTATATTTAAAATTACATGGGTTTTGTAAATAAAGTTTGTAGAGGCATGTGTTTGGTCAAAAATTCCTTTAGTAAGAGGTCAAGAGTTCGACTCCCGTAGAATACTACATTCCATACAAGTTTGTCCATTTACTCTTGAATTCCATCTAAAAGTAAAATAATATAGATGTATTCATATAAAAAAAATACAATACTAATAGTGAGTATTATGTAATATGTGTATTAGTGGAACCCCCAAGGCTTTTCTTCTTTTTTTCTTTTGCAATTGTTTCCTTTCCTTTGCTGTTCCAACTTTCAAACTTTGTATTTCCTTTGTCGTATCATTGATTTGATGATTTTATTTGTTTAAAATATAGCTTTTTTTCCCCCAAAAAATAAGTAGATAAAAATATAAATACAAATAAATTTTATCAAACATATCTTGATTTTATTAATGCCAAAATTTTATAAATAGCATTGTCTAGCAGGCAATTAGAAGAGCCCAGCAAAAACAATTACAATGACTTAGAAGCCAGAAGTTCCAAACAATATTACATCGAACTCTATAACGAAGTAAAAAAATAAAAAATATTACAAATATTATCAAAAATAAGCCAACTCATAGCATGAGTTAAACACACCGGAACATTACTCCAAGAGGTAGAAGCTGCAATCATTTACACCTTGTCTTTCATCACTCTATCTTCGTTCCAATCAAGAATCTAAAAAGTCAACTCATAACACGAGTTAAACACCGAAACAGTGCAATCAACCCATATGCGCACTTTTCTCCAAATTTATCTCAAATTTAGCTTAAATAATAATGTAAAATTTAATCAAATTTATCTTAAATACATAAAAAGTTATATGGTAAATTTAGTTTTTTAATTTTTTTATGGATTGAGTAAATAAATAATACTCCATATAATACTAGTCGAATGATCCGTGATTTCACGGATTAGTTGAAAAACAACAATCTAAACTCATCAACATCACTACAATATGTACATATACATCATGCATGTTGTATTATTGTAACCTACATTCTAAGAAAAGATGTCACCACAATGATAAGATATATACCACAAATTCGGAGTTGAATTATTATCACAAGTTATATCTATGTAGTACAAATGGATATTCCATTAGTAGCATATATGCCACCAATTGTAGAATAATAAACAAAGATTCATAGATAAATATAATATTACTACCCTTAAAGTTTATGAAACATACTTATCCCTATATTAATACACTCAAAGTTTCTTCATAAAACTAAGATCTAAATTTAGAATATTCAACTCCAACATGATAACACAACTAAGATAAACATCAATAAAATTTTGAGTGTATTAACTGTGGTTCTATCAATCAAACAAACTCGTGGTTCCATCAAATAAAAATTGATGACATATAATCAAACAAAATTGAATGTAAAAGTTAACAACAAACCTGGTTGAATCGAATAATCGTAATTAAGTTGGGTGTATTAAGAATATTCAACTCCTACATGATAAAACAACTAAGAGAAACATCAATAAAACTTTAAGTGTATTAAGTGTGGTTCCATCAATCAAACAAACCATGGTTCCATTAAATAAAAACTGATAACATATAATCAAACAAAATTGAATGTAAAATTTAATAACAAATGGGGTTGGATCGAGTAATCGTATTTACAAGGCTAGAATGTAGAATTAAATTGATTATAAAGAAGAAAAACATGGTTGTTGTGTTGGAGGTTTTATTGAAATTTCGTGTAGGGTAAAATAATCGATAGCCGGATAAATCACTGAATCGTGGTATCACTTTCCGAAAGTAATTATTCGACCCTTATTACCTGGGTTACACGAATATCACTTTGGGATAAGACAGAGATTTGTTCTTGTTATTGGCAGTAAACAAGAACTCTTTTGCATAAGAGTATTAAGGTGTTTTTGTATATATTTTTTCTCATGAACGATAGTCCTTATTTATAGGCACCCAAAAACAAGTATTATTCCACGATGGAGATGTTTCACTAACTAAATTCCTTTTTAAATCTAAAATAAATCCTTTTCATAAAGTTGTTTGTTTTATTTCCAACAACCAAATCAAGGAAATCGATTAAATCCTTTTCATAAAGTTGTTTGTTTTATTTCCACGATGGAGATGTTTCACCTAGTGCAGGAATAATACTTTCGTAATCACTCAAATTTGTGATAATGGAAAACCACTTTTGGGTCCGGGTAATCTATCACTTAATGGGTGTACACTCCGTACCTCCTAACTCATTTACAAGTGTAGATTAAATCCCTCAATTACACTAAATTTCTAACAATCCTCCCCAATTTAGTGCAATTCGTTTCATGAGAATTAAACAAATTAAAACAAAAACTTATGCATAAATGAAAATATCTTGAAGATTGAATTTTCACCTTAGTGCATTACACATTCCAAATATTCGAGAATCAGGGTGTTCTAAGAATTGAACCCTTCAACCCATTTGAATAACTGAAAATAATATACACATAAGTTTTCAAATACTCTAAAGCTATCCTGACACTTTACAAGCCATGTGTCCATATCCTTTCATGAATGTATCCAAAGCTAAAAGTCCAAGCTTTGTTGAAGCGGTAAAACTTCACATTCACATAGGTAGTTCACTTCAGTCATGCACCTGCTCTTGCACTTTTTCAAATGAACTGTTAAGAAGCTAGACTTCAACCTCACCTTCAGCAGGTCCGAGTACATACCTTACCTTGGGATGATATAAAATTTATGTACTCCAAATTTCTAAGTATAAGCCTTCCGCATTGAATTCAACTTCTAATTTTCATTGGAAGGGAATTGGGTATCTTATAATTAGACATTTATGTGGACTTTAAACCCATCCCCATAGCAGACTTGTCAACCAAGTCTCTTACCAATCCCTTCGTCAAGTGATCAGCTAAATTCTGTTGTGACCTCACGAACACTATAGAAATCACCCCATTCATGATGAGTTCACGAATCATGTTATGTCTGACACCTAAGTGTCTAGACTTTCCATTATACATCTGGCTATAAGCCTTTGCCAATGTTGCAGCACTATCACAATGGATAGACATGGGTGTTATAGGTTTAGGCCATAATGGTATCTCATGGATCAAGTTTCTAAGCCATTCTGCTTCTTTACCAGCAGCAGCTAAAGCAACAAACTCAGATTCCATCGTTGAGTTGGTAATACATGTCTGCTTCTTAGAAGCCCATGAAATAGCACCTCCCCCAAGCAAGAACACCCAACCACTCGTTGAAGAATGATCTTCAATATTGGTTATCCAACTCGCATCAGAATATCCTTCTATTACCGAAAGAAACCCATTATAAGATAAACTATAGTCCATAGTTTTCTTCAAGTACTTCAGTACCCGCCTAATTGCTTGCCAGTGATGAGTACTAGGATTACTAGTACATCTACTCAGTTTTCCCACAACAAAAGCAATATCCGGCCTTGTACAAGTCATGGTGTACATCAAACAGTCAATCACCTGAGAATACTCAAGTTGTGATACAGCTTCACCTTGATTAGGGATAAGCTTCTCACTTGGATCAACAGGGGTACTCACAGGAGTACATTCAAAGCAATTGAACTTTTTCAACACCTTCTCAACATAATGAGATTGACAAATCGAAATTCCTTTGCTTTCACGTTTGATCCTAATGCCAAGGATAACGTCAGCCTCCCCCATATCTTTCATGGAGAATTTTGATGACAAAAATTCTTTTGTTAAATCAACCTGACTTTGGTCAGTCCCAAAGATTAACATGTCATCAACATATAGACAAATTATAACTCCTTTACCAAAATCATCAAATTTGCTATATACACATTTATCTACTTGGTTTAATTTAAAACCACTAGATAAAACCACTTCATCAAATTTCTGATGCCATTGCTTAGGTGCTTGTTTCAAACCATATAAGGACTTCACAAGTTTGCACACCTTTCCTTCATTACCTGGCATGACAAAGCCTTGAGGTTGGTTCATATAAACCTCCTCATCCAATTCACCATTCAAGAATGCTGTCTTCACATCCATCTGGTGAATAACCAGATTGTGAATTGTAGCCAAAGCAATCAACAGTCTAATGGTAGTGATACGTGCCACGAGAGCATAAGTATCAAAATAGTCAATTCCAGACTTTTGTCTAAAGCCTTGAATGACTAACCTTGCCTTGAACTTTTCAATAGTTCCATCTACCTTCATCTTCTTTTTGAAGATCCATTTGCAACCCAAAGGTTTGTAACCAGGAGGTAGATCAGCTAACACCCAAGTGTTATTGCCCATGATAGAATCCATCTCATCATTAATTGCCTCTTTCCAGAATGCAACATCCTGAGACCTCATTGCTTCATCATATGTTTTAGGATCATCATCAACATTGAAACAATACGAATATTGGGTAGAAACATTATCCCTAGATACTTCAATTAAGTATAACTGAAAATCAGGTCCAAATGATTTAGGTTTCCCTCTTCTTTTGCTTTTTCGAATCTCAAGTGACTGATCAACAGCCTTTTCAGAGACTTCATCATTACAATCCTTATTGATTCCATTATTACTTGGAATCATATCCTTTGGTCTAGGTATAAATGAAAACCGATTTTCATCAAAGATTGCATCCCTTGATTCAATCACAGAATTAATTGAGACAAACTCATTAGGCTCTATAACATAGAACCTATACGCCTTGGAATGTTCAACATATCCAATAAATATGCAATCTATACCTCTTTCACCCAAACTTTTCTTCTTGGGATCAGGCAGTCTTACAACAGCCATACAACCCCATACCCGAAGATAGTTCAAGTTAGGTTTTCTTTTATTCCAAAGTTCATAAGGTGTAATCTTGTTCCTTTTGTTAGGAACTCTATTAAGCAAATAACAAGCTGTTAATATAGCTTCTCCCCAAAATCCCTTACTTAAACCCGAATAGGATAACATGGAATTAACCATCTCTTTGAGGACCCTATTCTTCCTCTCAGATATACCATTTTGTTGTGGAGTATAAGGAGCTGTGGTCTCATGGATAATACCAACGGATTGGAAATACAATTGGTCAATGTATTCACCTCCCCTATCCGTTCTAAATCTTTTAATCAATGCCTTTTGTTGTAATTCTACTTCAGTTTTAAATATTTTAAATTTATCTAATGCTTCATTCTTAGTATGTAACAAATAAACATAGCAAAACCTAGAAGCATCATCAATAAAAGTCACAAAATATTTCTTGTTCCCTAAAGTAGGAGTTGCAAGCAAATCACATAAATCACTATGTATTAATTCCAAAATCCCAGTATCACGATGTATATTTTGAAAAGGTTTCTTAGTGATCTTTGTCAACATACACGTTTTACACTTTTCATTGTTCATATCAAAGGCCGGTATTAATCCATCTTTAGACATATCTTGCATTATTTTAAAGTGTACATGTCCTAGTCTAGCATGCCAAAGAATAGAATTATTTATGCTAGTAGTAGACATACAAGCAATATCAACACTTACATGTTCAATGTTTAGTCTAAACATTCCATTACTCAAATAACCAAATCCAACAAATAAACCATTTTTAGATAGAACAAATTGTCAGATTCAATAACTTGCTTGTAACCACAATTATTCAACATACTACTTGAAACCAAATTTTTCCTAATTTGTGGTACATGCAAAACATTAAACAAAGAAACAATCTTTCCAGAACTAAAACTTAAATCCACACGACCACGTCCATGAATAGAGGCTGTTGACTCATTTCCCATATGAAGAATTGATCCATCATTCACCGACTCGTAAGTCTTGAACCAACATCTATCCTTACATACATGAATAGTAGCTCCAGAGTCAACCCACCACGCAACATCATCATCCTGCACAAAACAAATCTCAGATATATACGAAACATAATAATTCTCAATTGAATTATTAAATATATTCTGACCTTTCGGGGCTTGGTTGTTCGAACCATTGCCCGAACCATTTGTGCTAGATCCCTTAGCATTGTTAGTGCCAAAAATAACCTTGCAATCCCTCTTCAAGTGTCCAGATTTACCACACTTCCAACAAGTCAATATAGACTTCTTATTAGGATCAACTTTGTTATTACCTTGATGTTTACATTTTCCCTTTTTGTCATTATTACTAGTGAACTTTTTATATTCCACCATATTGACAACAGACGTACCAGCAACTTCGTTGCTCTTTGGCTTGTCATTATCCTGTAACCTGAGGGATTCCTCAATACGCAGATGACTACCCAACTCAACAAGAGTTAACTCCTCCTTCTTATGTTTCAAAGAATGTTTAAATTCTTTCCAAGATGGAGGTAGTTTATCAATTATGCTTGAGACTTGAATAGACTCATCCATGTTCATCTTATGTTGTGTGAATTGACCAAGTATACGAATGAGCTCATTGTATTGTTCCAAGACCGGTCTAGAATCGACCATCTTGTAATTATTAAAATTACTCACAAGGAACTTTTTACTATAAGCATCCTCAAACATATACTTGGTTTCTAAACAGTCCCATAGTTCTTTAGCAGATTCAACATTTAGGTAAATTTCAAAAAGAGAATCAGCCATACCATTGAGGATTACCTCTAGCGATGTAGTCATCGTTCTCCCACTTGAACCTCTTCTGAATTTGTTCAACAGTGGCATCATCACCAAGATCTTCAAGAATTGGTGTGTTGAGTACGTACACCACACTCATGCTGCTCAGAAAGAAGTGCATCTTCTTTTGCCATCTCCTAAAATCAATTCCCTCAAACTTATCAAGTTTAGAGAAATTCGCCGTCATGTGTTTCATCGTAGCCGCCATCGATTATAGCAAATAATTACTTTCGATTGTTGGAGGTTTTATTGAAATTTCGTGTAGGGTAAAATAATCGATAGCTGGATAAATCACTGAATCGTGGTATCACTTTTCGAAAGTAATTATTCGACCCTTATTGCCTGGGTTACACGAATATCACTTTGGGATAAGACAGAGATTAGTTCTTGTTATTGGCAGTAAACAATAACTCTTTTGCATAAGAGTATTAAGGTGTTTTTGTATATATTTTTTCTCATAAATGATAGTCCTTATTTATAGGTACCCAAAAACAAGTATTATTCCACGATGGAGATTTTTCACTAACTAATTTCCTTTTCAAATCTAAAACAAATCCTTTTCATAAAGTTGTTTGTTTTATTTCCAACAACCAAATCAAGGAAATCGATTAAATCCTTTTCATAAAGTTGTTTGTTTTATTTCCACAATGGAGATGTTTCACCTAGTGCAGGAATAATACTTCCGTAATCACTCAAATTTGTGATAATGGAAAACCACTTTCGGGTCCGGGTAATCTATCACTTAATGGGTGTACACTCCGTACCTCCTAACCCATTTACAAGTGTAGATTAAATCCCTCAATTATACTAAATTTCCAACATGTTGAACAATAAAATGAGCAGAAAAATAAATTATAACGGATGAGAGTTTGTTAGTTTTTATTTAGGAGAGATTAGTATTTACTTTTATAAAAGATGTCGTATTATTTTATTAATTAAATTAATATAAAATATTGACATCATCATTATAAAAATTTAAAAGTAATTAGTGAGATACATTATCATTTTAAAGTTTTATATGAATATATAGAATAAATACATATTGTGTAGTATTATACACTTGCATCCAATGCCTCTCCATTTCTTTTCTTCCATTTTTAACTCAATAAAGCATCACATTAAAATTTAAATAATTGATTTTGCAATCATAAAATGTAGATCATAATTACTAGACTGTAGATATTTGTATTATATTTGTAGTATATTTGTATTGGCCATATTACATTTGTTAGTTAGATTGGCTCAGTCCAATTGTAAAATGGACTCGGTCTATTAGAGTTTACGATGTTCATTTGTACTCTATAAATATCGCGTAATGAAAGTGTATTATTCATTGGAAAAAATACTCAACTTTATGGTATCAAGAGCCATAATTTTTTCTCTTTATTCTCTTCTCTTCCAATAATTTGTCCCACAATTTTGGACACTTTTTCTTAGCCGCCGTTGTACAACCCTACGGTACAAACTCAGGGCCGTATTTTGTTCATACGTTGATACTAGTAAGTATCAATCAAACACTTCAATTTTATAATCATATTTTGATTGTTTGTCTTTATCCATCCTTCTTATTCTTCGCATTAACCGATCAAAATAATATAAAATTATTGCATTTGATTTCTTTGCAAGCATCACGTGACAACCACTTTTCTTTATTTAATTTGCCTATTCTTCTCATCTTTGATATTAGTATATTCTGATTCAAGAAAAAAAAAATACGTAGATGTCGGCCAACAGAAATATGTCATTAATGCTTATTTCACTCTGAATGATTATTGGAGTTACCCTCCATGCTATTCGCAATCAAGCCTTTATGGAATACAAGGCTCTGACTCTTATTCTTGTCCATATCAACGACAAGCAAGGCCCACTAACAATGATATTCGGTCCATTAATGACAATGTCCAACAGTCTTTTAGATCCACCAGTTTTTTTGGGCCTCGTCTGAATAGTGAGTATCCTCATGCATTCAGTTCATGTACGGGTCAGAACCCGATTGATGACAGTTGGTACATGGATACAGGAGCTTCTGTTCACCTTGCTTCAGATTCAGGTAAACTCGATACCGTTTTTAATAAAAGCATTATACCATCAGTTATTGTCGGTGACGGTTCTACAATACCTGTATTAACATCCGGAAACACCACTTTACCTAACCACTACCGACCTCTACACCTTCATAACATCCTTGTTACACCTAATATCGTTAAAAACTTAATTTCAGTCAAACAATTTAATAAATACAACAAATCCACTATCGAGTTTAACGAATTTGGTTTTTTCGTAAAAGATGCCCGCACTAGATATACTCTCCTTCGATGTGACAGTGATGGTGACCTTTACCCTGTCACTTCATCTAACATTTCCAATATTGCTTTACTTACTTCAAGTCAACCTTTTTGGCATAATCGCTAAGGACATCAAGGCGATCATATATTACATACTTTAGTTTCTCGTGGCTTTTTTAATTGCAATGAAGCCCCAACCAAAACTATATGCCATGCGTTTCAGTTAGGAAAACATGTTAGATTGCTGTTTTCTCATTCTGCTTCTATTGTCTCTAAACCTTTCGAGATAATTCATTCCGATCTATAGACATCTCCCATTGTTAGTGTATGTGGTTTTAAATATTACATGTTATTATTAGACCACTTTACACATTTTTTATGGATATACCCTCTTCGAAAAAAGTCCGACGCCTTCTCCAAATTCGTACAATTCAACACATATGTTAAAAACCAATTTAATACAACAATCAAAGCCCTTCAATGCGACAACGAAGGTGAATATGATAACGCCTCTTTTCATGACTTCTTTGCTACTCATGGCTTTGATTTTCGTTTCTCGTATCCGTATACCTCCCAACAAAATGGTATGTCGGAACGAATGATCCGTACTATTAATAACAGTTTCCGCTCACTACTTTTTCATGCTCGCCTCTCACCTAAATTTTGGGTTGAGGCACTTCACATGGACACATACCTTCTTAACATCCTTCCATCAACTTCTATCTCAAATGATATACCATTCACTAAACTTTTTAACAAGAATCCAAAATTTTCTCATCTCCGTGTCTTCGGCTGCTTGTGTTATCCACATCTCCAACACCTCACAAACTCGCCAAACGCTCTAGCCCCTACATCTTCCTTGGCTATCCATCCAATCATCGTGGGTACCGTTACCTTAATCTTGAAACCAAAAAGATCATCATCTCACGTCATGTCACATTCGATGAGACTATATTTCCTTTTGGTTCCATGTAACCAAACTCATCCCCATCATATTCATTTCTCGAGATTCCCGGTGAGTTTCAACCTCACCAACATCACCACCATACTGGTAACCCTAGCATCCCAACTTCTAATACTTCGGTTCCTGCTTCTGCTAACCCTTAACCTCCTTCTACCGATACTTCCGCTACTGTAATACCTCGTCAGAATCCACTAACGGCGTATTAACTCTGGTCCCACAATTAATGGTCACGCCCTCTATATGATACGCTTCCGAAAAGTGCGACGACCCGTCCTAATCCATAAGGACGAATACAATAACATATGATTACATTGCGAGGTATTTGACCTCTATATGATACATTTTACAAACATTACATTCATTTTTAAAAGACAAACTTCCATTTACATCGAAAGTTGACAGATATGCATATCTTTTCATAATATATCCAAACTATGAATGACTTTATATTAATCTTGATGAACTCAACGACTCGAATGCAACGTCTTTTGAAATATGTCGTGAATGACTCCAAGTAATATCTCTAAAAATGAGCAAATGCACAGCAGAAGATTTCTTTTATACCTGAGAATAAACATGCTTTCAAGTGTCAACCAAAAGGTTGGTGAGTTCATTAGTTTATCATAATCAATCATTTCCATCATTTTAATAGACCACAAGATTTCATTTATTCAATAATCATACACTCGTAAGTGTTTAAAAATCATTCGTATGGATTGAACCCTGATAATCGACATTAACAAGATGCATATAGAATATCCCCATCATTCCGGGACACCCATCGGACATGATAAATTTTGAAGTACTAAAGCATTCCAAATTCCAGAATGGGGCTTGTTGGACCCAATAGATCTATCTTTAGGATTCGCGTCAATTTGGGGGTCTGTTCCCAAATTCTTAGATTACCTTGTTAAAATGGGCATATTCGGCTTCGATCCATTCAACCATATAATGTAGTTTTGATTACTTGTGTCTATTTCGTAAAACATTTATAAAAGTAGCGCATGTATTCTCAGTCCCAAAAATATATATTGCAAAAGCATTTAAAAAGAGAGCAAATGAAACTCACTATACTGTATTTTGTAGTAAAAATACATATGATGACATTGAACAATGTAGGGTTGGCCTTGGATTCACGAACCTATAACATTTATTTATTCATTAATACATATAATTGTAATCGAACAATTTCATATATTATAACTTTATATATTATTTATTTTATTTGTATATATATTTGAAAATTATTATTATTTATGTAGTTATACACACACACACACACACACACACACACACACATATATATATATATATATATATATATATATATATATATATATATATATATATATATATATATATATATTAAAATACCTTATTTATTTTATATGAATTTTTATATAAAAATTGTTAACATAATATATTCATACTTATATGTAATATTACTTATGAGTATATTTTTATATACTTAATAATATAGTAATTAAAATTTGTATTTGATTATAATGATAATATTAATAATAACATTACTTATAATAATAATTATAATAAAAATCATAGTAATAATAATAATAGTGACATTAATAATAATACTTGTAACAATATTGATTTTTCTGTTAATGATAGTCATGATACTGATTTTAGTATTTACATAATAATAATATTCATGATAATAACATTACTTATGTCAATATTAACACTTCTATTATTTATAAAAAGATATTAATACCAATATTAATGATAATAATAATAGTTTATGTTATTTTCATAATAACAGTAATAATAATAATAATAATAATCATATTCATAATAATAATAATAATAATAATCATCATCATACTTATATCCATGATAATAATGATAATAATATTATTAATACTTAGTGATATTACATAATAATAACTAAAATGATAATAATAACAATCATAATATTAATATTAACATAACAATAACAATAATTAATAATACTCATAATATTAAATATAATACTAATAACGGTTATGATACTTATAATAAAAATGATAATAATAATAATTATAATACTAGTAAAAATGACATTAATATTAATTTTAGTAGTGATAATAATATTCATAACACTAATGATAGTAATAATATTGATTAATCATAATAATAATAACAATAAAATTAATAATAATGATAATAAGAAATGTCACAACCTTTGAAGAGAAGCTTAAAAAAATGCCACGGTCGAGACTCGAACCCCCGACCTCTCATTAACCTGACAAATACCCAAACCATCTCGCTGTTCCAGTTTCTCAGAAATAATCTAACTACTAAATTATATACCCCGTAATTATTCTGACTCATTCTTCTTCTTCACAGATTCAATCAATAACCAAAGCAACATAATTCAATGAATTGTCTTAGGATTTGAGATTGAACAGAAATGATATAAATGTGGGATGTTTGGTTTATCATAACAAAAGAGAAACAATTAAAAGTTGCAGCAGCAGAAGACTCGTAAAAAAAATGAAGAACTCAATTCATGATTTTGAATTTGAAACACAATTGGGTTATGATTTCTACATAGAATATGTTTTAAATCAATCATAGAAACTTTATAAATCATCAATTTGACTGGAGATATCAAAACAGGTTCGAATTTCATCATGAACATAACGGTTGACTTTTTGAAAATTACCTTTGACCTCAAAATTGAAACTCGATAGGATATATTGGACTTTGAAATTTTTTAGATAGTTTATATGAACGATTTTTAACATATCTGCATTTAAGGATTTTAGAATGGCATTCGGATTCGATGTATTTGAGAAATTGACCACGAACAGGGGACACAAGCTGTGTTCATCAAATTAAACTTTGATCTTTGTTGTTTTCTCTCAAATTACATTAATAGAGTATTATATAATGTTTAACAGATATAAATACAGCTGGATTAACTCAATTATCGATTGTATTAAAGCTTGATTGGCTCGACAACTCTATATTCTGTCAGAAAGAAAAAAAAATGTAAAAGTGAAGTCTGACATTCCACAAATTTTGGATTGTATCACCGAATTGAGGTCGACTGGATTCATTATTAGAGACAGGAATCACCATTTAGAATAGTAAGATAGTGATAGGAAACAGAATACGTATTCATCTGTGCTTATGTATGTATATACTGTTTTTTTCCTATAAATATAAATCTGTATATGTAATAGATTATATGCCTAACAGTATTTTACATATATATATATGTATATATCTGATTATAAATTGTATTAATAAATATATACATGTATTAATACTAATTAACAATTATATATAATTTATAATAATGAATATAATATCAATATTTCTAATAATTAATTATTAATAATTAATTAATTTAATATTAATATTAATAATATTAATAATAATTTTTATTAATAATAATAATAAACAGATAATAATAATAATACTAATATTAATAATTATTAATGATAATGTTCGTAGTAATATTAATAATAACATTGATAATGTTATTAATAAAATACTAATACAATATTAACAATAATAGAATACTAATAATATTAATAATGTCTAATAATAATACTAATATTAATCATAATAACTAACATTATAACATTACTACTAGTTATAATAATGATGATATTACAATATTAAAAATAAATCAAATGTATCAATTCCAGTATTATAATTTTTACAATATTAATAATACTAATAATGAATGTAATAATAATATAACAATTATAATTAAACTTGTAATTACATTTAATATATTAATAATACTATTTATTTATATTTATAATATATATTATATAATAACTAATATTGAGTATTTAATTCTTTTATACATTTTGACATATGTTATACATATACTAATAATTATAGAAATCATATATTTATATATTTTCATTTTAATTACAACTTAATTATTTTATTTCTTAATTCACATATTAAATTCTAAATTTTTAATTTATATTTTATAATTTCAAATTATTAATATAATTCCATTTATATATATATATATATATATATATATATATATATATATATATATATATATATATATATATATATATATATAATTACAAACAAATTGTTCGTGAATCGTCGGGAATGGTCAAAGGGCAAATGCATTCATGTAAACTGTTCCAAAGTTTTCGAGACTTAACATTACAGACTTTGCTTATCGTGTCGAGATCATATAAAGATTAAGTTTAAATTTGGTCAGAAATTTCGGGGTTGTCACAGTACCTACCCGTTAAAGAAATTTCGTCCCGAAATTTGAGTGTGGTCATCATGGCTAACAATAAAAATGTTTCCATAACGACTATGAGTTGATAAATAAAGTTTTATCATTTTTGATTAATATAGATAAAACAGTTCGATTGCGCGAAGAGTATAAGTGAAGCTATCGCAAAAGAGTGAAATGTGAAAATAACTGTTCGCCTTAACTTTTGACGTAGTTACTGTTAAATTCTAGAATTCAAGGGATTTAAAAGAAAATCTCGGAAAACTATAAGATCTGATTCTTCGGGATTTATGGAAATTAAGATCTCTATAATTAAATGCGATCATCTGTCTCGATTACTTTGTCTGGTATCTTCACTTATAAATGAACTTCTTCCGTTCCATTACTTCCCACCACTCCCATTTTTCTATATTTATACTTTCAAATCATCAGTCAATATGCTTCATCCAGTTTTAATTCTGGATATATTTCTGACTTTCATATCTATCATTCTCCTTTTTCATCTACCACCGGAGGAATCTGTTTACTTCTACTTCGCTCTTGGGGTTATTGTGGTTATCATACTCCCGTGTCTTTATATTGCTATTCGTATTAATGTACACGGTTTGTGATTTCTGTGTTGTTGTCGAGTTTTATATCTTCCCTTATGTTTCGGAGCTCTTTGCCTTTTTATTCTCCTCTCAACCTCTAGTAAAACGAGTAACGGTCCAGAATTCGTAAGTATGGAGTTTCGAATGAACTTAATGTTCTAAACAAGAAAGTACGTAATAGCACGATTTGATTCGTCAATTTACCAGAATCTCTGAGAATAGAACTATAAAGAATATACTTTCTTGATATGTTCAGAAGTTAATCAGAATGAAAGAGTTATGTAACATGACACGTGATGACGGTATGATCTGTGAATCATCATGTTCCATTAGAAACTCAGCATGACTTACTGTAATATAATCACGTTGATCAAGTGTCATTATATTATACTAACTCATGCATCAATTTCCAACACTACTTCAAAATCATTCATAATTCAAACTCAAATTTTAGAGAAATTTAGAAACTAAAGTAGTTTCCTTTATGATGTAATATAGATAGCACGAAGAGATAAATAATTTCAGACGAGAATATTTACGAAAATATCTTCAGAAATATCGAAGATATTTATGATGATATTTTGGAATTTCTAAATTCGATGGTTGATGAAGAAAGATTTTCCGCAAGATTTTAACATGACTTCGGAGCAAGATATTCTCTAAAGATTTCAACGGATCCAGAATTACCTGGATTCTTTGAATATAGGGTATGGTCCTTGTATTTGTCCTTAGTCTCCTTCGTGGTTAGCTCAATCCGTTTTCCATTTCCAACTTTTCTGAGCTTTTCCAACATACTATTCTTTATCATCAAACTTCCGATGATTAAGGTCGTTTACAGTTTTTGCTGCTTCATCAGCATTTTTCCACTTTCGGAGAACTAGTTCGCAATTTAGGGTGTTTTTTAGAAACTTCACATTCGAAATATGTAAGTCCAGAAGATAGACGTTATATATACACATATAACTGTTGGCGTAGACATGCTGCGAGACTTCAAAATACTGATTGCTGATTCCTAGTAATTGGCATGAAAATTCTTGTTACCAGATGCGGATGAATAAATGATGGGGTTTCCAATGAATAAGTACAGTGATTTTTCGGAGAGGCTTAAAGATCAATGAAGTTGTTGGTAAGTTTACTGCTAATGTGGTGAAACATAAACGGTTCCCCGGTATCGATGGTGAAAGGGCAACGTGTATATCGAGGTTATAATAAGATTGTTTCAACTGAAAAATCGAGGTTGACTTGCTGAAGCTGTGACAAAATTGGCTACATTGAAAAGAAATTGAAAAGTCATTTTTGCTAATAAATGCCAAAGGATTTGACGTGGATACGTGTTAAATTATGACTTTAGTTTCGAGAGCTTTTCAGGTATATAACTGTGGGTAATATGTGGTTGGATCATCATCTCGATTGTTCATTATTTGAAGTGTCTGCATAAATTTCGGAGGGTTTGAACACAGATTATAATCGTTAATATACATATGATATTCTAACACAGTTTTGAAGTCAAAGTATAGCTTGGAAAGATGTAAGAATCTAAGAGTGATGATTTTGGTTATATCTCGAGTTGAATTCTGAGATTTAAAAATCAGAATATGTAATTAGATTTTTGAATGAGTATGGTTGTTTTGATTTCTATAAAAGAATGTATATTATTGTAAAAGTAGGGAGTATAATGAATGATTTGCTGAATCAGATTCGAAGAATGTAACATATTAATTGTGAATTTATATATCTCTTGGGTATTACCTACCCGTTAAAAAAAAAATTCACAATTAATATTTTGTACAACAGAATTTTGTTACAGTCTTTTATGAAAATATATATGTTCATATTTTCTTTAGATGTAACATAGATTTAATGAGAAAATATTAAATTAAACTCATTTGATTTACGGTTGAACTAGAATTGAATAATCCCTAAAGACTTTAGAAATTACATAACTTTTACGGAGTATTTCTTCAATGTAATTGAAATTTTGAATTATTACATTGTTATTTGTTGATGCACGATGTTGGTGTTCGTGGAATTCTTATGAACTTCGCAAGGTACTAATGATGTTTCTTAGAAAGTTTTGAGTATATTAGAAATGTAAAATCAAATATAATATTGAATAATACACTTGGATTATTATGAAACGAAATTCACCGAGTTGAAACAGAGATTGTGGTTAACGATAGTTAAGTTGTTAAGGATGATATACATCATAGCATATTAGTAATATGAATTTAACTGAGTAGTATCTACCCTTATTTAATTTATACATAATAGATTAGTACGAAAGATTTATTTTGATCTCAAAATTTAAATATGTATAAAATATACATATCAGAGGAAATAAGTTAATACTTCATAACTCGTTGATACAATATACTCGTTATTGATTCATAATAATGTCTATGGTAATTCTTGAACTGACGGCGTTTGTGATGTTATAGTTGTTGTTGATTCTGACGATGCTGACGGCACTGACTGTGCTGGTGATGCTACGGTAATGTTGATGCTGTTGGTAAAACAAGTCTAACTTATAATTCACACACCATTCTTGTCAGGGTTCCTACTCTTCCTTTTATCATTTCGGTCCACACGCTTGATTTATGGTTAAGGCTAGAATAGACAGTCTCTAAGACTTTAGAGATTTCATATTCACCGTAGAAGGTTTCTCCAATGATGTGATAGATTAATACTTCATCGGTTATTGTTGTTGGTACCCAATGGTGCGTATGACGTTGAGACTTGAGGTACTGATCGTGATGTTGCGGTGTGAGATGCGGATGTTGTTGTTGGTAGTGATGATGGTACTATTGGTGTTGCTGATGGTGGTACTATTTATGCTGCTGGTGCTCCTGCTAGTGTTTGTAACCTTTGCACCATATTCTCCAAGGCCACCACCCGAGCGTGAAGCTCGTTGACTTCTTCTATTACACCGGGTTGATTATCGGTTCGGACGAGCGGATAAATAAAATCTAGAATTTGATGTAGTATATAATCGTGATGAGATACTCTGGAAATGAGAGAGAAAATGGTGTTTCAGATAGGTTCGCCAGTCAGGGCTTCAGGTTCTTCGTCAAGGGAACAATATGGTGGATGGAAGGGATCACCTTCTTCTTGTCTCCAATGATTGAGGAGGCTACGAACCCATCCCCAATTCATCCAGAATAGATGATGGCTGATTGGTTGGTCCATTCCGGTCACACTGCTTTCGGAGCTTGAATGGGATTCCATTTCGGAATTCGAGTGAATTGATTTTTGAATATTGGATGGTATTCTAACTATATAGAATTTCTATATATATATATAGCAAAAGGTTTCGTAGATTACGGAGGAATTTACGGAATACGTCAGGCAAATTTTACAGTAATAGATACGATAAGATATGATTTAGCAGATACGCTAAGATATGAATTTTGTCTATACACTATTCATGCAATCAATGCAATAAGAAGTGTATAGACTAAGAATGATAAGCAGGTAATTTCCTAAGGATGATAAGTAGATAATTTTCGACACGAAATGATAAGCAAAACTTTTGACATGCAGACACGGTCGAAGTCCAGACTCACTAATGCATCTAAACAACTATCAGTTAGACACACTAATGCAAGACCTGGTTCGCTAAGACCACCGCTCTGATACCACATGCGACGACCCGTCCTAATCCATAAGGACAAATACAATAACATATGATTACATTGGAAGGTATTTGACCTCAATATGATACATTTTACAAACATTGCATTCATTTTTAAAAGACAAACTTCCATTTACATCAAAAGTTGACCGATATGCATATCGTTTCATAATATATCCAAACTATGAATGACTTTATATTAATCTTGATGAACTCAACGACTCGAATGCAACGTCTTTTGAAATATGTCGTGAATGACTCCAAGTAATATCTCTAAAAATGAGCAAATGCACAGCAGAAGATTTCTTTTATACCTGAGAATAAACATGCTTTCAAGTGTCAACCAAAAGGTTGGTGAGTTCATTAGTTTATCATAATCAATCATTTTCATCATTTTAATAGACCATAAGATTTCATTTATTCAATAATCATACACTCGTAAGTGTTTAAAAATCATTCGTATGGATTGAACCCTGATAATCGACATTAACAAGATGCATATAGAATATCCCCATCATTCCGGGACACCCATCGGACATGATAAATTTCGAAGTACTAAAGCATTCCAAATTTCAGAATGGGGCTTGTTGGGCCCAATAGATCTATCTATAGGATTCGCGTCAATTTGGGGGTCTGTTCCCAAATTCTTAGATTACCAGGTTAAAATGGGCATATTCGGCTTCGATCCATTCAACCATATAATGTAGTTTCGATTACTTGTGTCTATTTCGTAAAACATTTATAAAAGTAGCGCATGTATTCTCAGTCCCAAAAATATATATTGCAAAAGCATTTAAAAAGAGAGCAAATGAAACTCACTATACTGTATTTTGTAGTAAAAATACATATGACGACATTGAACAATGCAGGGTTGGCCTTGGATTCACGAATCTATAACATTTATTTATTCATTAATACATATAATTGTAATCGAACAATTTCATATATTATAACTTTATATATTATTTATTTTATTTGTATATATATTTGAAAATGATTATTATTTATGTAGTTATATATACATATATATATATATATATATATATATATATATATATATATTAAAATACCTAATTTGTTTTATATGAATTTTTATATAAAAATTGTTAACATAATATATTCATACTTATATGTAATATTACTTATGAGTATATTTTTATATACTTAATAATATAGTAATTAAAAGTTGTATTTGATTATAATGATAATATTAATAATAACATTACTTATAATAATAATAATAATTATAATAAAAATCATAGTAATAATAATAATAGTGACATTAATAATAATACTTGTAACAATATTGATTTTTCTGTTAATGATAGTCATGATACTGATTTTAGTATTTACATAATAATAATATTCGTGATAATAACATTACTTATGTCAATATTAACACTTCTATTATTTATAAAAAGATATTAATACCAATATTAATGATAATAATAAAAGTTTGTGTTATTTTCGTAATAACAATAATAATAATAATAATAATAATAATAATAATAATAATAATAATAATAATCATATTCATAATAATAATAATAATAATAATAATAATAATAATAATAATAATAATAATAATAATAATAATAATAATAATAATCATACTTATATCTATGATAATAATGATAATAATATTATTAATACTTAGTGATATTACATAATAATAACTAAAATGATAATAATAACAATCATAATATTAATATTAACATAACAATAACAATAATTAATAATACTCATAATATTAAATATAATACTAATAACGGTTATGATACTAATAATTAAGATGATAATAATAATAATAATAATTATAATACTAGTAAAAATGACATTAATATTAATTTTAGTAGTGATAATAATATTCATAACACTAATGATAGTAATAATATTGATTAATCATAATAATAATAATAATAACAATAAAATTAATAATAATGATAATAAGAAATGTCACAACCTTTGAAGAGAAGCTTAAAAAAAACACCACGGTCGAGACTCGAACCCTCGACCTCTCGTTAACCCGACAAATACCCAAACCATCGCGCTGTTCCAGTTTCTTAGAAATAATCTAACTACTAAATTATATACCCTGTAATTATTCTGACTCATTCTTCTTCTTTACATATTCAATCAATAACCAAAGCAACAGAATTCAATGAATTGTCTTAGGATTTGAGATTGAACAGAAACGATATAAACGTGGGATGTTTGGTTTATCATAACAAAAGAGAAAAAAATTAAAAGTTGCAGCAGCAGAAGACTCGTAAAAAAAATGAAGAACTCAATTCATGATTTTGAATTTGAAACATAATTGGGTTATGATTTCTACATAGAATATGTTTTAAATCAATCATAGAAACTTTATAAATCATCAATTTGACTGGAGATATCAAAACAGGTTCGAATTTCATCATGAACATAACCGTTAACTTTTTGAAAATTACCTTTGACCTCAAAATTGAAACTCGATAGGATATATTGGACTTTGAAATTTTTTAGATAGTTTATATGAACGATTTTTAACATATCTGCATTTAAGGATTTTAGAATGGCATTCGGATTCGATGTATTTGAGAAATTGACCACTAACAGGGGACACAAGCTGTGTTCATCAAATTAAACTTTGATTTTTGTTGTTTTCTTTCAAATTACATTAATAGAGTATTATATAATGTTTAACAGATATAAATACAGCTGGATTAACTCAATTATCGATTGTATTAAATCTTGATTGGCTCGACAACTCCATATTCTGTCAGAAAGAAAAAAAAATGTAAAAGTGAAGTCTGACATTCCACAAATTTTGGATTGTATCATCGAATTGAGGTCGACTGGATTCATTATTAGAGACAGGAATCACCATTTAGAATAGTAAGATAGTGATAGGAAACAGAATACGTATTCATCTGTGCTTATGTATGTATATACTGTTTTTTTTCTATAAATATAAATCTGTATATGTAATAGATTATATGCCTAATAGTATTTTACATATATATTATATGCCTAACAGTATTTTACATATATATATGTATATATCTGATTATAAATTGTATTATTAAATATATACATGTATTAATACTAATTAACAATTATATACAATTTATAATAATGAATATGATATCAATATTTCTAATAATTAATTATTAATAATTAATTATTAATAATTAATTAATTTAATATTAATATTAATAATAATTTTTATTAATAATAATAATAAACAGATAATAATAATACTGATATTAATAATTATTAATGATAATGTTCGTAGTAATATTAATAATAACATTGATAATGTTATTAATAAAATACTAATACAATATTAACAATAATAGAATACTAATAATATTAATAATGTCTAATAATAATACTAATATTAATCATAATAACTAACATTATAACATTACTACTAGTTATAATAATGATGATATTACAATATTAAAAATAAATCAAATGTATCAATTCCAGTATTATAATTTTTACAATATTAATAATACTAATAATGAATGTAATAATAATATAATAATTATAATTAAACTTGTAATTACATTTAATATATTAATAATACTATTTATTTATAATATATATTATATAATAACTAATATTGAGTATTAAATTCTTTTATACATTTTGACATATGTTATACATATACTAATAATTATAGAAATCATATATTTATATATTTTTATTTTAATTACAACTTAATTATTTTATATCTTAATTCACATATTAAATTCTAAATTTTTAATTTATATTTTATATTTTATAATTTCAAATTATTAATATAATTCCATTTATATATATGTGTGTGTATATATATATATATATATATATATATATATATATATATATATATATATATATATATATATATATATATATATTTAATTACAAACAAATCGTTCGTGAATCGTCGGGAATGGTCAAAGGGCAAATGCATTCATGTAAACTGTTCCAAAGTTTTCGAGACTTAACATTACAGACTTTGCTTATCGTGTTGAGATCATATAAAGATTAAGTTTAAATTTGGTCAGAAATTTCTGGGTTGTCACAAAAAGTATTCGCATTAAGTTTCAAAAGTAAAGTCATTTATAAAAGAAATAATTCTCAAAAACAGTTGACATAAATGACCAACATAAGTAAACCTAAAACATTATTTGAAACAAATGGTTTTCAATGAAAATATAAGTTCTTGAAATAAGTCATAACGAAAAACATGATGGACATCACTCCAGTACTAACTGCAAACAAGCAAGACATCTTCTGCAAGCGGAAGCATTACCTCTAAAGACCTGAGATAAAAACATGCAAAAGGTCAACGGAAAACGTTGAGTGAATCTACAGGTTTAGTAAAGCATTTAGTAAGTTAGGCCATGAGATTTCTGAAATAAAAGCATCGTAAAAATTATACATTAGCATGAGCACTTGATTATAAGGCTTTAACCATGCGAATAGCTAAAGCGCTATACGTCCTCCTTTTACCCTTTCTAAGCATACACCGATCAAGTGTACAAGTTACAACGGAATAAGAACCCCGTACGTTGAGGTGCGGTTTGTCAAACCTAACGGTACCGTCCCTATATGTCGAGCTTACTTAACGTAATTAATATAATCAAGCTAAGGGATTTTTGATCTGAAGTCATATGTATATCGTTTAGTTACTCGTGCCTAATATGTAAAACATTTGTAAAAGCATGTTATCTCATCCCATGTAAAAAGTAAATTGGGACTGTAGACCCACCTTAGCAAATCACTGAAATTCTCTTAGTAACAACCGTACGGCAGTCGGACAATCACGACCGATAAACGCAACCTAGTCAATTAGGTCATCTTAAATAAATACATAGGTCACACTATGTCAACTCATAGTGTACGCATATTCCTAGTGCTCAGACTGACTCAATAAGCAAGTATAAGTCAACTAATCCAAGCAAGTCAACCAAAGTCAAACCAAAAGTCAACTCGGTCAAAGTGGTCAACAAAAGTCAAACATCTCAGTAGGTCATGAAATCTTGGTCAACATGTCAATCCTAATTCAACTAACAAGTTACAGCTTATAGTTCGTCAATTTACACGTACGCAGTTTATCGCATGTCCTTGAAAATACGCACATCTTAGAAACAACGAGCACAATTCATAGCACATAAACCATGAAGACATGGAAAAATCCAGATCATAACTAGACTCAAAATTGATTCCAAAAAGTCTAACCCAGCCCTCATACGATGTCTACAAGTCGGGTTTCAGAAAGGGTCTAGTTACGGTTTACCAAATCAGTTTCTGCACGCTCATTAGTTTTAGGAAAATTCTCATTTAATTTAGAAAATAGCTTTTAATAAACGGATAATTGGAAATTACTCTAAACACTCCAAAGTTTCAGTGATAAAATAACCAAAGACTTTCATATAGTCAATTTGTACAGATTAGCATAACTCTATAGACCATTCAGTTTTAGACAACATTCAGACATATCATTTGATGGTGCATATAACTCATGGCAAATCACATTTTCAGAAGCTAGAATGCAAATTAGATACACTTAGGAACATATAAAAAATCATATTCAAGAAGATCAAGGTCTCAATCAATTCCTAGTTCACATGAGTTCATTTCTTGTGACTATAAAAACAGTTTCAGCTCACTTAGAAAACACCAATCTTCGTTTTGACACGCCGAGAGCATTACAAAATCTTTTGACACGATTCTTGAGTCCAACTTGCATGATTTTTAGCAAGGATTACAATGGTTATCATTTCATTGATCAATTTATAACACACAATTTCCAGAAAATTCGTATTACATGCAAAACCTAATCAAAACTTCAATTGATCATAACTTAAGCGTACGATAACGAAATCATGCGAAATCAAAGTCCAAATTTATTAATTTTTCTAGATCTATACATTTAGATAAAATACAAGATCAGTACATAAACTAATTTTATCATATTCATAACAATCAAATTCGTGATTCATAGCAACGACAACAATCGAGCAATTTAACGACTAACGACAACTCTAATCGCAATCAATTGAGCACTAGACATCATTACACTATGAAATTGAACAAAAAACTGATCTAATGAAATTAGGGTTATTAATTATACCTCAATCGATCAATTAGTTTATACTAGCGCGTAGAGAATGATGCGTAGAACAACGTTTGTGTTGAAGGTTTAATCTAATTTTGAGTTGATTATGGTGTTGTGGTGGTGTTCTTGGTCGATGACAAGGAGAAGAGGGAGAGGGAAAAAAAACCAATCGATGTGTTTAGGGTTTAGAATGAGAGTTCTATTGTTTACACTTCTATTTATATGTTGGATTAGGGCCCTAAACTAGCACACTAATGATCCACTAAACAAAACAAGTCCAATAAGGGGTGTTCATGGGGGGTTCGGCCGAATGTCCCTTTAAGGGGGTCTCGGGCTCGTTTTGTTAAATTACTCATGTGCGCATGGTCCGTTTCGAGTGCCGTTAACCGTACCGGGTCTCCAGAACGTTAATTAGTCATTGAAACGAAATCATCGGGTTTAATTCATTAAATAAATAATAAATTAACTTAGTTTTTCATAAAGTCAATAATTATTAAAAATAATTATTTTATCGTTTTTCTGAGTTCCGTAAACTGAAAAGCTTTCTAGGCGATTATCTTAATCGTATCGTTTTCTAAGTATTTCGCTATCCGAAACAAGTTCATCAATTAATATAACCATGTTAATTCAAGTAATGCACTAGGATCAAGTATGCATTTAAATCAATTAAACACATAAAGTTCTGAGTAATCACCGTTAAATACTTAACACACAAGTAACGATAGTAACGAAAAAAGCAGGGTTGTTACAGCTACTACTGATGCTTCAACATCAGTTCCCTCTCTTCCTGCTGTTCCAAACACCTCCACCCCAGCAACCCAGAATCAACACCCCTTGCTCACACGTGCCAAAATTGGAATCTCTAAACCCATCTCTCGCTTAAACTTAAACGTTAACACCCCACCCGATATTCCTAAATCTCACATTCAGGCCCTTTCTGACCCTAACTGGAGACAAGCAATGCTTGATGAATATAATGCTTTAATTAAAAGTGGTACTTGGGTTCTGGTTCCGAGACCTTCAGGTGTTAATATTGTGAGATCTATGTGGTTGTTTAAACGTAAGTTACACTCTGATGGCACTTTAGACAGGTATAAGGCTCGTTTGGTGGCTAATGGCAAAAGCCAACGACCTGGTATTGACTTTGGTGAGACTTTTAGTCTAGTGGTAAAAACGTCAACTATTCGGACTGTACTTAGCCTATCAGTTTCTCGACATTGGCTGATTCATCAGCTTGATGTCAAGAATGACTTTTTACATGGTGACCTTTGAGATATAGTTTACATGCATCAACCCCCAAGTTTTCATGATCCGAAAAAGCCAGGTTATGTGTGTCATCTTCGGAAATCATTATACGAGCTCAAGCATGCTCCTCGTGCTTGGTTTCATACATTTGCCCAGTATGCTCTTCGTGTTGGTTTTCAACATATTCGTTGTGACTCGTCGTTGTTCATTTAGCGGCACGGGACTCATATTGCCTACTTACTTCTATACGTGGATGATATTATTCTCACTGCTTTGTCCACCTCTCTTTTACAGAAGATTATTACCTCGCTTGGCAAAGAATTTTCCATGACTGATCTTGGGCCACTGAAATATTTTTTAGGCATTTCTGCTACGCGTACTAAACATGGAGTGTTTCTCTCTCAGCAGAATTATGCTTTAGACATTTTAGAATGAGCTGATATGATCAATTGTAAGTCATGCCTTACTCCTGTTGATACTCAGTCCAAGCTTGGGCCTAATGGACTTCCTGGTACAAATCTCACACTATATCGTAGTCTTGCAGGTGCACTTCAGTATTTGACTTTTACACGTCCTGATCTTACGTATGATGTTCAACAATTGTGCTTATACATGCATGATCCTCGAGAACTCCATTTTGTTGCACTCAAACGCGTTTTACGTTATCTTTGTGGATCTATTGATAATGGACTTAAGTTTTTTGCCTCATCCACTACTAAACTTACAGCTTATTCTGATGCTGATTGGGGAGGTTGCCCGGCTACAAGCCGCTCTATCTCGGGTTATTGTGTGTTTCTTGGTGACAATCTTCTTTCTTGGTCTTCTAAACGCCAAGCTACGGTATCTCGATCTAGTGCTGAAGCTGAATATAGAGCTATCGCAAATGACGTTGCTGAAACGTGTTGGATTCGTAACTTACTCCGTGAGCTTCACTCCCCATTGTTTCAGGCCACTTTAGTTTATTGTGACAATGTGAGTGTTGTCTATCTTTCCACCAACCCAGTTCAGCACCAACGCATCAAACACATAAGATTGATATTCATTTTGTGCGTGATCTAGTTGCCACTGGAGCTGTTCGCGTTCTTCATGTTCCTTCTAGTTCTCAATATGCTGATATCTTCACCAAGGGACTTCCAACACAGCTGTTTAATGACTTCAAATTCAGTTTGAACGTCCGCACTCTATCTCACATTCCAACTGCGGGGGTGTATTAGACTGTAGATATTTATATTATATTTGTAGTATATTTGTATTGGCCATATTGCATTTGTTAGTTAGATTGGCCGAACCCAATTGTAAAATGGACGCGGTCTATTAGGGTTTAGGATGTTCATTTATACTCTATAAATATCGCGTAATGAAAGTGTATTATTCATTGAAAAAAATACTCAACTTTAATAATAAACCACCTACACACTTCACGATCAATCGTGATCGCTTATTCGCTTACAAGAATTATGAATTTATGATGTTAGTGACTTATATCTGTTTTTTCTATTCTACTAATTCAGTTTCAACTAATTTGGTTCATGTGGTCCGAAACTAAATTCAGCAATTGATTCGTGGCTAAATTCTTTCACTATATAAATTGGAGAATGATAAACATAGCATTTATGACTATGTTTAATTGTTTAAAAATATTAACTATATAACTAAATTTTTTATATACAACTTTCATTTTTCTCCAAATACAATAAAATGGATGTATTAAACAAAAAGCTCACAAGCATACATAGCTAAACATAAGTCATGCACAAGACGTACCAAAAACTAAAAAATAATAGGGGCAATTACAACCCAAAAAATAACAAACATAACCAATACCTAAAATTGACACCGGATTCAATCACTACACAGAGTCAACTTATAATGAGATGTCTCATCTTTTACGATGCGCTAAATGCACCCAAACATATGTTAGGAATTTAGCAAGCCCTAACAAGAAATTTGAAACCCTAGTTGTAACGACCCAACCCGTTAACCAACCAAAACTGCAAAATAAAAAAAAAATTTGAAGCAGGCCTGCCTAGGCTGGGTGCGCGGTGCTCACCCCTACCTGTGCGCGGGCGCGCACACGGCCTGGCAGCCCGCTGTCCAAATTGTTCCGTTTTCGTAAAAAGATCTAACACTTCCCATCATTTTTAGACGAAATGCTCTTCACATCATATTAGTAAAAGTAAAACTAGCACGAATCAATGATAAAATGAGTTTTACATTGCGGGGCCCACACATGCCCAAAATACCATTAAGTACGAAATACGAGTTTCGACCACAAAAAGTTTAATTGCCAAACGTCACTAGAGCATGGTGTTTGGGGTTAAACTACCCAAATCTTGGTCGAACTTCCAAAGAGCTAAAACCCCCGAGAGCCACTAATCCAAGCGAATACATTTGCCCTTATCCAAGCCGGATCCTAAAAAGGTAAACAACGAGAGGGTAAGCTAACGCTTAGTGAATGCAATAATTATACACATACATATATAACCTACTTACTTGCAATCACATACACAATTACCTCATACACGCTAGCAATTTAAATGACATACCAACGCAAGGTACAACGCTAAATCTCCAAGACCACAAGCTAGCACAAACGATAGCATATAACTCGAATAATATAAAGTGCCACACTACAAACACATAACCATGGTTAACCAATAGTACAAAGGAATGGTACTTCGAATTTTCCATCGGTGTTCTCAACAACCGTTAGCGCACAACGAATTATAACACTAACCCCGGAGTGGTATCGATCGCCCGAACTTTAAACCCACCCATCACGTGTAATGTGGTATCGAACGCCCGAACTTTAAACCCACACTACACACCCACACACATACATGACATGGCATCGAACGCCCGAACTTAAACCCATATCATATATTGACCCGATGTGGTATCGACCTCCCGAACTTAAACCCACATCGAATCTCGTACAAGTAAATACACTATATACACACATGTATAATCATTCCACTCACCTTGTCGACTTGGCGAGATTTTCAACAATAACTTGTACCTTCAAAGCGAGTCACCTAACATAATTAATTCTCAATTAATTCACATAATAAGTTGGACTTTCCACCAACTAGCCTCACTAGTGCATTTATGACCCATTTGCACTAGATTCACACATTAAAGGTCAAGACTCCCAACTAATCACTAAAAGCTATCGATTAAGGTTCTAAGACTTCCATCAACACATAACTAGGGTGTTTTCATACTCAATTTATCCCGCTAGGTCAAACCCACCCATTTGACCCATTTCAAGTCAACCATAAACCCTAGAACCAATTTTACTAACAACACAAGTGAGTTAGTGAATAACTAACCATTTTAGACTTAATAACACCGATTATTACTTTGAAACCCTAGGTTAGTCGTTCTTGAGTTCTCTTGACTCAATCTTACCCAAAACCCCCAAAATCACCAACAAAAGGTTTTATGTTCATCACTAACCCAAGTTCTAACCCTTAAACAAAATAAATTAAGGAAATCAAAATTATAACTTACCACCACAACCAAAATGTAGCTAGAGAGGAGATGAACAACCTTATAACCCGAGCTAAGACCCGAAACTAGCTCCTTCTTCCTTTACTTGAGCTTTCTCTCACTCAAATTTGGGTTTCTCTCACTAGAATTAAAGTAGAAAGAAATTGGTGGTTGAAAGTGGAGTTATGACTCCCAACCCACTGATCTGTGATCTTATCTCGTCCCCAAGTGAAATTACCACAATGCCCTTTCAAAATATCTAATTAAAAAGGCAGAACCCGGCTACAGTAGGAGTGCGCCACGCGCACCCCTAAGTGTGCGCTGAGCGCACTTAGGCCTGAACAGAGTCCGACTTCTGTTTAAATCCAGAATTATTCCCACGCTTTATGTGCTATAATTACACGTCTGTACAATAATTATTAGGGTGTTACACTAGTTTATCACCCAATGCACAACAAACCGATAATAACAAAGTAAACGTGAAAATTAATGCAAGAAACGTAAAGAACGGAAGGAGTTTAACCTGGTTGTATCCAATATTGATATTACTTTGATCAACGGCCAACCAAAGAGAAAATATTATTATTTTCGTAGGTTTTAGGGTTACAAGAGGCTATTATTTTCATCTATAGAGCATACAAAATAAGGAAACAATTCGCTCGGCTTTCTCCCCACACTAAGTCTCGCGTTTCACAAGCCCACCCTCACGATCCGCTAGGGTCTTGATTTCCAAAACTCCAAGCTGCTTGAACACATTCTTCTCGTTTTGACAAAGTGGCTTGCGATCCGTGACAACACCCTCGCAATCTGTAATGGTTGCCTTTCACACTGTTTCTCTATTTTGTTTAAAATCTTCGCCTCCAATAACATCTAACCATTGTGTAACTTAACTATGTACATATCATTCCATTTTAAATTCCAAATAAAGGCTGCTTTAAACACTGCAGTAGACTTTTTTAACTTACTCCTCGTTTGGCTCACGAAATTCAATGGGATTTTGGCTGAATTGGAACTGAATTTAGACACACGTTGTGGCTTATTAATAATATTACAATGGAGCAAAACTCATTTACAATTCATCAACAGCAAGGGTATTTTTGTAATTTCCCACCAACTCTATTTATTTACTCCATCCTCAACAGTTCCCAGAAGCAGCTTCTACGAGGATTTTCTGGCGATTTTAGCTAACCATCGCCACCATCGTCTAGATCGCCACAAACCGTCTTCTACATCACCACCAAACATCGCTTCCATCGCCATCACTGTTTCATCGTCGACTCCATCGTCTTCACCGTTGTCTTACCTCCATCTTCGTATCTGCCGTCGTGTATTTGATTTTCAGTTTCAAAACCACCTTTATGTTCTCCGCCTGTAACCATCTCTGTCGCAACAACCGTCGTCTTCGAACTAATAAGTAAAAGTTTGCTTCTCTTTAGTGATAAATGGCGATTTTAGAGGACTTAAAATCCTTGCTTCTGCCTTTTGTTCCTGTTAGGGTTTACAATTTTTGTGCTAATTGATATTGGTAATTTGCAATTTTTAGTTTAATGCTTACCCTTACCTAAGTTCTTTTTGTTTTGTATGTTGAAATAAGTTGTTTATGATGCTAAACTTTTTTCCAAAATTTTTTTTGCTTAAAGGTAAATTATTTTAAGAAGCAATTGGTTGAAGTATATATAACTGATTAATTTTACATGGTACAAAAAGTAATTTTAAGAAGCAATTGGTTGATGTTGTATAAATTTAATACATTAAACTTTTATGTTATAACTAATTAATTAAAACCTAAAAGCATGCCCAAAATGATATATATGCATACAGATACTATCACTTTTAGCAATTGGATAAAACTAAAAGAATGACATTTTAGATTGAAGCAAATCCCGAGATGTTTTGATATTTAACAAATACGTCATACGTACGGTTATTAAAGAAAAAAATGATATTGGTATACAATAAATTGGGGTATACAGTATGTTAAAACTTATGGTTGAATTTTAAAAATTGTTACTTAATATTTAAGTTAATTTGATATACAAATACTCATGAATGCTTTTATTCAAAAAAAAAAAAACGTAGTTATGAGGTATACAACGTGTCTAAGAGTTAGAGTGGATTGAAAGATGATGTGAAAAGCACTATGGATGGGAAAAATTTTAGAAAGATCAAAAACAGGATGGTTGGTGATTTAAATCGCGGGATGCCACGGTTAGCTTACAATACTAATTACCATCCAAGCCAAACATCTTCTTAAAGCACTAACACAATGTATACGCTCAGTGGCGGAACTTGAACTCGGATACAGACGGGGCGGTGTAAAAATTTAATAAATTTTCATTGTTAGCAGGGGTAAACACTAAAAAAAACCTTATTTTTTTGTAATTTTTTTTTTAGTTTAAAATTTTTTGTTCCGTAAAATTCAGGTGGGGCGGATACCCCCTTTGGGTTCCACTAAGTACCGCCCCTGTATACGCTGAAGATTTCTCCTTTTTATTATGTGATTTTTTGTTTTCATTCTGTTTGCTAGCCATCATTTTAGACCGTCGTGCGTTACTATTGGCTAGGGTGTTGATGTTATGTTTTTTAAGGGTTCCGTCGCAACCGACACCAACGTCGCCACCGTATCCACCATCCACATCATCGTCACCGTCCACACCATCGCCACCCTCGCTGACCTTTGACCACTATCCACCATCGCCACCCATGTAATTGTGTTTTAATCTCTCCGATCAATAATTTGGGGTTTACTTTATTCACTAAATCACAATTTACGCATGCAACAAGTAGCTCTGTTAAAAGTAAGGTACGATGTGTTCCGTGTTTTGTATTTTTCATGTATTTTTGCATGATTAATGTGTTTTAGGATAGTATCGATTGGTTCCATACTCCATCGGGGGTTTATTAACTGTTTTTTGTTTTTTTTGCTTCAATTGGATGACATTAGGCTTTCTCGCGTTGTGCTTTTGTACCTCCATTGAGGCTTTTTGTTTTCTGTTGTTTTTCGTCAACATGTATGTTTGGTAAATTTTCATGGAAAAAGGTATGTTTGATCTTTATCTTCTTTTGTTAGGTTTCTTTTTGGTAAATTTACAATATATATATATATATATATATATATATATATATATATATATATATATATATATATATATATATATATATATATATATATATATATATATATGTAACTGTTTTTTGTTCTTATAATGTGAATATGTTTGGTAATTTTGTTGTTATTAAGTTACTACATTTGTTAACATATCAAAACTTCTTTTGTTTATAAATGTTTGCTCATTATAGTTTTTAACTGTTTATGAACCATTTGTTGTGTTTCACTTTTTGAAAGTTTATTTATCTTTATAATGTGAATGTATTTGTTGATATTACTGTTGTTAAACTACTGAGTGTGTTAGGATATTGAAACATATTTTGTTTCTAACTATTTTTATTATAGTTTTTAATTGTTTATGTAACATTTGTTGTGCTAAACTAATATTTTGTGTTTAACGTTAAAGTTTAGTTACCAGGGTGCTTAATCTTGTAGAATATTTTGATAAACGTTTCTGGATGAAACAACTGAAATCTTGTGATCCATCTTTATATACAGATTATACGCAACATTAAAACTATGTACTCACCAACCTTTGTGTTGACACTTTTAAGCATGTTTATTCTCAGGTTCCTAGAAGTCTTTCGGTATTTGCTTATATGTGATACAAGTTATGTGCATGGATTCATACATGATTTATTCGAAAAAACGTTGCATTCACAAAATCATCACCATGTATCTTATTTCGAATGCATTATCAACGGATGTAGTATTGTAAACTATTAATTACGGTTATTGTCTATATGTAGAAATCATCAAAAGTCAAAAACCTTGGAATTTGATATTCAATTATGATGTGCCTTTTCAAAAGAATGCAATGTTTACAAAACGTATCATGTAGAGGTTAGTACCTCACTGTGAAATCGATGAATGATGTATTCGTCTAAATGGATTTTGACGGGTCATCACAGTTGGTATCAGAGCTTGGGGTCATAGGGAACCAGAATTTGCATTAGTGTGTTTAACTGGTAATTGTTAGGATGCATTAGTGAGTCTGGACTATGACCGTATCTGTTTTTATCGAGTTTTACTTATCATTTCTTGTCATAAATTACTTGCCTATCATTCTTAAGTCTAGACACATCTTACTACATTGATTGCATGAATAGTGTATAGACAAAATTCATATCTTAGCGTATCTGCTAATTCATATCCTATCATATCTATTAAGGTAACTTTGCTTGACATCTTCCGAAAATTCCTCCGTGATTTATGGAATTTTGGTATTATTTATACATATGTAAATTATGTATTGAAGAGTACCAATCTAAATTCTATAATCTATTTCATATCAAAAATCAATTCCCTGATTATACAAGATGGATCTCGCATCTAGTTCGAATTCCTCAGATTCCGACAGCTATTCCGATATGGAATTCGACTTGAGCTCCGAAAGCAGCGTAATCGGAATGGATCAACCAATTAGCCATCACCTATTCTGGATGAATTGGGGATGGGTTCGTAATCTACTTAATCATTGGAGACAAGAAGAAGGTGATCCCTTCCATCCACCACATTCACCTCTTGGCGAAGAACCTGAAGCACTTACCGGTAAACCTGTCCGAAACACCATTTTCTCTCTCATTTCCAAAGTATCTCGTCACGATTATATACTATCTAGATCTTATTCATCCACTCGTCCGAACCGACAATCACCCCGGTGTAATAGAAGAAGTCAACGAGCTTCGCGCTCGAGTAGTGGCTTTGGAGAATATGGTGCAAAGATTACATGTGACGATCAGTCCAAATCCATTTACACGAATACATCATTTATCGATTTCACAGTGAGGTACTGACCTCTACATGATACATTTTGTAAACATTGCATTCTTTTTAAAAGGCACACCATAATTGAATATCAAATTGCAAGGTTTTTGACGTTTGATGATTTCTACATATAGACAATCACCGTAATTAATAGTTTACAATACTACATCAGTTGATAATGCAGTCAAAATAAGATAAATGGTGATGATTTTGTGAATGCAACGTTCTCTCGAATAAAGCATGTATGACTCCATGCACATAACTTGTATAACATATAAGCAAACAGCGAAAGACTTCTAGGAACCTGAGAATAAACATGCTTAAAAGTGTCAACACAAAGGTTGGTGAGTTCATAGTTTTAATATTGCGCATAATCTGTATATAAAGGTGGATCACATGATTTCAGTTGTTTCATCCAGAAACGTTTATCAAAATATTCTACAAGATTGAGCACCCTGGTAACTAAACTTTAACGTCTATATAATAAGTACCTCTGTTTTAACATACATGCAACCAACATGTACAATACACGCAAACCAACGTGTACTAACCTCAAATAGCATACATCTATTTTATAGTTCAGGCTAGGGTTTTTATACCTGGAACAGACGGGGATGTCAAGCCCTATGGATCCATATACAACTACTCGCGCCCACCAGTTCTTATAACCGGCAGTTACTAGTTACCAAAGCTAAGGGATTTTCGGTTCAAACTCGGTGTAGAATTTAGTATGTACTTGTATCCATCGCGTTTAAAATAAAGTGCATGTATTCTCAGCCCAAAAATATAGATTGCAAAAGCAATTAAAAACGAGAGCAAATGAAACTCACCTTAGCAGCACATAAGGTCATTCACCGAAATGTGACCGAAACTCGAAATGCAAAATAACCGTAGATCTCAACCTAGAGAACATATGTTGGTCAATACATGCCTAACAAGCTAGGTCAGGTCATAGTGTATCACAATCCTAATGCTCGAGATCGACATGCAAAAGTTAGCAAAAGTTAACTCAAAAAGTCAACCTGACCTAATATGATCTTTAAATCTATACATGTTTATTATATTAACATAGTATAAGTCTTGATAGTTGAACGAATTTATAGTTTATCAAACTCAAAACATTATTTAATTCAAGAGTTATATTATATTTGAATGATCATGGAAATTGAATATATTTTAACATTTCATATCGTTTCCCAATACTTGTAAAACCAGATTATAGTGTTTATAAAGCTTTAAAACATGATAAGACAGTCAACTTTGACAATTGTTCAATAAGACGAGACGTGCCTTATATAGAAATTCATTTACCCGATTAGTAATATTTGAAAATCCAATTTATCAATCTTATAAACAACTTATTTAAATATCAATTGCAGATTCAAAAGCAATTTCAATTAATGTTAATTATAATTCAGTTGACCATATCTTTTAATCCGTTCATCGAAATCACACGATTTCTAAATGAAAAGTTATTAATTTTTCGACAGCTTTTCAATGACATGCATATCATATACCTTTTATCAATAACATATGTATCAAGTTCATGATTCATCATAAACTATCTAACGACAAAATTAAAGCATACAAGCATGCATAAACATATATACTCGAGCACTAGATCTGGATACACTATTGATAAAAGATAAGATATAAATACTTACGTATCAATATTAGGATTCAATATTGCAGAAAAGTAGGTAGACGCAACGGAGATGGTAAACACTAGGTTGTCCTCACAATCATATCCCCGAACATTACCCATAACCTCCATAACTATAACCCATAATTTCCTTAGCTTTTATCCCGTTCGAAAACCATTTTTAAAATAACTCAGACAGCACTCCGTCGTAATATTTTATGTATAATAATACTAATAACATACATATACTACTACTAATAATAACATTAATAATAACATTAATCTTAATAATAATAATAATAATAATAATAATAATAATAATAATAATAATGTAAATAATTATATAACAGAGGGAGTAAGATATAGAATGTGTGTGTGTGTGTGTGTACGTCGAGCAAACTGGCCAATTTATAGAATGTTTCTGAATCCTGACTGCCATGCGATCGCATGGCTTCTCAGTGCAATTCCCATGCGATCGCATGGGATGTCCTGACAGCTCACAATCTTTTGTTGTTTTGCTTGTCGACATAATTAAATAAATATATAATATATATAATTTATATTAATTAATTATATTATATTCTCGTGCCTAGTTAACTTGAAATTTTAGTTCCGACGAATTATACGTTGAAGCTCGACTTATGTCCCGTTTTGGGTTTTTCGAACGACGTTTCGTACGCTTAGAAAACTAGCACTTTACATTTCGCGACGTGTACCTTTATTAATAATTAGACTTAATCATCGATAGACTATATTACTCGAAGTATAACTTATACATTTGAGTAATTTGGTCATTTGCTTCTATAAATCAACTCCTCATTGTTTATTAAAATATATTTAATAATATCAAAACGTTTTATATCTAATTCAATTCTATTCATTATCACATTGTAAAATATAAATTTGTATATAATATTTATTTATCAAACGAAACAATAAACGGGTGTTACTATCGTTTACAAAAATAATTTTGAATATATATATATATATATATATATATATATATATATATATATATATATATATATATATATATATATATACTTTTTATATACACGTTGCAAGTTATTTATATATTTAATTCAAATACAGTCAAAAAGGAAAGATTTCTTAAATCAAGGTGGACCTCTCAACAAAGACTTATCACAATACTTACGGGATTTATAATTGTTGAAATATCTACTAATCCAATCATTGGTATTATCTTCTAATTCCGTAGATGAATATATTAAGCATATATTGAGACAAATACGTTTAATGTAAAATATTATACATTTAATACTTTGTTAACATTTTCAAGTTATAATATATATATACATATATATATTCATATCCATTTATATATTCGTTCGTGAATCGTCGAGCATAGTCAAAAGGGTAATTGAATATATGAACATTGTTCCAAAATTTTCGAGACTCAACATTACAAACTTTGCTTATCGTGTCGGAATCATATAAAGATTAAGTTTAATTTTGGTCAAAAATTTCTGGGTCGTCATATTACGAGCACCAGCAGCATCATCGGCATCAATAATACCATCATCATCAACACCAACAGTATCATTACCACCACCAACGACAACATCCACATCTCACACCTCAACATCACAATTTGTACCTCGAACATCAACGTCATACGCACCATAGATATCAAAGAATACCAACAACAACAAACGATGAAGTATTGATCGAAGAAATATTCTGCAGAGAATATGTAGTTTCTAAAAGTTTTAGAGATTACTTATTCTAGCTCTAATTGTAAACCAGATGAGTGAGCGAATAGAAATAATAAAATAAAACCCTGATCGGAATGGTGCACGATTTACAAGCTAGATATGTTTTACCAGTAGCATCAACAGTACCGTCAGCATCACCAGCACCGTCAGTACCGTCAGCATCGTCAGCATCAGCAGCATCTACAACATCACAAGCTCCGCCAGATCCATAATCACCGCAAACATCATCACTAATCAACAACGCATATATCGTATCAACGAGTTATGAAGTAATAACTCATTCCCTCTGAAGAAATTATATGTATATTTTATATATATATGAATTGTGAGATCAAAATAAATCTTTCCGTATGATGTGTGAAACGTGGTATATGAATTTTTTTATGAAATAGTATGGAAGAATACCGATTAAAGATTGTTACACACTAACAGGCAGTGTATCCGATCGTGTAGTAGTATAAATAATGGTTTAGTTCCGTGTATCGTTCCAAGGACAGTTGGATTAGTCAAACTAGAATTAGAAACTATATTGTGATTAACTAAGTAAATGAAACTTAAAGGTACAAGATATTATGTTTTTGTGGCTATTTAACGATTTAGCCAAATCAGAGAAGATTAAAAGTAAAAACAATATTTTTGGTCTTTTAAGTTTATATAATGAAAACAAGTGCAAAGAAAACAAATAAGATAGTTTGATTAAGATCAAAGATACGAAATGTTCATCTAGATATTTTACCCTCAGTATTGGATGTAAGTTATATTGTTAAGACCTGATTGAATGAATATGTGTGCAAGTTACCTAATAGATTTACCAAGAGTTCTCTTTAGTAAACACGCAAACTCGATTACAAGATCAAGGGTTCCCTTTTCTCTATAGTTCTCATGTTTGTAACCAAATAACTATGATATATATGCTAATCACCCAAATCGACTTACCAAGAGTTCTCTTTAGCAAGTACTCAAACTAGAATTAATAAGTGGAGGGTTCCCTATCACCTAGACCTTTTCGTTTGTGACTAGTTGATTAGCTAGATCAAAGACTTGAATACCAATTGCCTTTTGCGTTCGCTCTACACAATTCATCCCTATATCGTTTAATCGTTTTGATCTAATTTACCCCCTTGGTCCGGTTTAGTAAACAATCAATCTAAGACAAGTTGATTGTAAATTAATATGATACATCAACAAGAGTTCTCTTTATCAATAACATATCAATTAACTAGATACAAGTGATTTGACATCAATAAGCATGGTTCTTTGATTCAAGCTCTAATCTATTACACATAATACATTCAATCCATAAGATTACATCCAATACCTCAGTTATTAATCTAGACAAACATTATAGAGTTTAGCCAACAATCATATTAACAAACAAAATAGCAATCAATTGATAAGTAGAATTCATTGTTAAGAACAAGAAATCAACCTAATAGAGAATGAATCTTGAATGGAGAAGGTGTTGAATCTTGATTCTTGGATGTTAAGCCTCTTCAAAGAGCTTGGAGTTCTCCAAAATAGCTCCCAAAATCGTCTTCTAAAGCCTCTGGTTCGCATCTCTCCGTATCCCTCTCAATTATTTGGATTTAAAGCAGTTAAAGTTGGTCAAAAAGCAAAAGTAGGCTGAAACCTTCTTCTGGACGGCATCCAAGATACTGGATGGCGTCCAGTTGTAAAGGCCTGGACGGCGTCCAGATTTCTGGACGGCGTCCAGTTGTGAAGGGCTGGACAGCGTCCAGATTTCTAGACTGCGTCCAGTTGTGCTGAATTGTACTGTCTCGTTTTTTCATAATCTCCCTTCATTTGGACGGAGTCCCAATCATTTTGGACGGCGTCCAACATACCTGAAGCCTTGTTTTATCATTTTAGAGCGTTAATTTGACCATAACTTGTAACGGGATCAACTATGATGAAATCACAACTTATAGAATGGTCATAATTCACCAAAACTCTTTATAAACCACTTTCTGATACACTTTTCATACCTTTGTGTATTACTTGTAGAAACCGCCTTAACTATCCTTGATTCGAGAGTATTTCACACGATATTGCGAGATATATATATGATGTAATTGAGCAATATCAAAACACCCCATACTTAAACCTTGCTTGTCCTCAAGCAATTCATTCTTACAAAGTAGAAAACTATCAAACACATTTACACAATATAGAGTACACACATCACACAAGTCACGCGAAACACATGAAACACACACGTTTATTTGAAACGCAAACTCACGCTATATGAAACACACACTTTAAGTATAACACACCTTTATTGTAATCATACTCACGCTATATACACAATGAGAACACGCGCACACATTTTTTTGGAGTTTAGAGCCAAGTATTCAAAAAATTTGATCCTACGGAAGTCAGGACCTTATGAAAACGTTTTATGTTTTTGAAAATATAATGCTAGTTTTTACACTAGGCACGTTTTCCGATTTTTGTCAGATTTTCTGAATTTTGGAAAATGAGTGCGGATTTCCCGCTATTGGTCAAGCCAATCCCTCCCACAGTACCTAACATCGCTAGATGTTGGTAAGAAAATAATGCATTTAGGAGGATACACATTACGTCCAGATATCATCGATAATCAAGAGGTAATCATCTAATCCGTTAAGTCAACCATAAAGATTGAGGTTCATCAGGCTTAAAAGCTGATATCTTACCTTTTCGGAGGTTATCCACTGGGAATCTGATCAATCACTGACATTTAGTGTATCATGGTGCGCTTCCCATTTGGCCAGCAAATCTCTCTCATTGAGATAAGCTTTGACTACCAGTTTCCCTGTTTGACGTTGAGGCCTGGTAGATTTCCAGTCGATTTTAGCAATGACTTTTCGAGATTTTTCGTCACCCTACAACTGGTCTGGACTACAACTTCTGAAAACAAATCAGCAAGTGTGTCGTTCGGAAGACTTTACTTCCTTGAGGATGGAATGGATACATCCTATGGGTAATAATAAAGTGGTCGGACGCAACACTGTCCTTGTTAGGAGAAACAATGAGGATCGTCCTGTTTTAGTTTTCGATCTGGCGCGAGGTCCGGTTTCCGACCACGCTATGCAATCACCGCTCTCTCACGGTTTACACTCATTTTGGTACAAGTGACCTACAAGTTAGCTTTACTAAACTAATAGGATTTTCATTCAAATAATTGAATGATAGTACAACTTCAAAGACTATTAATAATTTAAAACATAACTCAACATTTCTTTTCTAGTTTTAGCACATAATGTATGTAAAATGGTTTTTGGACAATTTTTTTTCATTTCTAAGGCTACCTGAAAATTTTAAAATTTTGGTCATAAACGCCTTAATTTTTGTAAAACGAATTCCCGATAAATTTCTATCTCCCACCCCACACTTGAGATTATGCAAGGCCCTCATTGCATGGAATCAGAAAAAGGATTAAATTTAGAGGGCAAAGTGATAGGGTGATTATAGAAATTTTCAAATTTTTAACCTGTAAATCGTGGAACATGTAGACGAATGCCGCTGAACTTACTGGCAGCATAAGAGCATCGTCCATTCCTCGATTAGCAACATACATACATCATAATATCAAATGTTGCTGAACTTAATGCCAGTCTTTGAAGTTCAACCACGCTGCACAAATTAACAAACCACACAAATAATAATAAAAATAACGGTGTTTTTACAATCACAACCATTATCAAACCACACACTTAGTTTAAAAATACAAACCAATATTGTTTCAATACACACCATAACAAATAAATAGATTGTTTGAAAGTGTAACAAAATGATCATTGGCTCGCAGGCCTTCAGTTATCGTAAGGCCAAAAGTAATTTTCTGAGCCATCTCTGCTTCGGCGTCCCTGCGGGTATTCCTGCTCAAATCGGTTCCTGGCATCCTGCATCGCATCGTTAGTATTATAAATTGGGTAAGGCAGAGGTGGGTTTTCAGGATCAGTGTAGTATTGGGGTGTCAGACGTGTTGTCCTGTAGTATTGATCGGGGTTGGAATAATATAACTCGATGTTATGGTTATTCCAATCAATACCATAACTGTTCCATCCCTGATTATGTACTTGAGCAATCTGGCGTTGTTCCATTCCTTGCTGACTCAACCTCATACTATTGACACTATTGACCAAATCATCCCAACCAGATTGAGACTGATACCAAGGACCTTGATCTTGAACATTTGTCTGGGCTTCCATTTCTGCTTCCTCTTCCTCTTGTTGTTCCTGTTGAACATTCGATCCACTACCACTCGTGCCACCTGCCACAAAAGGTACCAAACGCCTATTTCCGTCGTACATCAAAATCTCAGCGTTAACATAAGAAACCTTTTTCAAGGGTTTCATTGCATGGTCACATTCTATCAGGCGATTAAGATCAATATTAAAGTGATGAGCAATCTGCATAATGTAGTGGCCCCCTAGAAGCGGTTTATCTCTTCGTGCACCCGTAGCGATACCCAGCAAATAGTTCCCAATTAACCCCGGTATATCGGTGTGACAACCCCGTTTTATTTGATCCATTATCCATAGATCCAGAGATTTGACCTTTTCATGTCCTTCGACTCTCGCATTAAAAGTACATGCGATAAGTCGATGGAGAAGCTTATCGTCAGGGGTTGCTATTTCTGTATACCTGTGTCTGCTTGATTTGAACGGGCTAGATGCATTTGGCCCTTTAATCCTTCTCCAAAAGAATTGTTCATTAAAACCCACTCTCCCATGATACTCTGAGCTTATCAAATATTGCCTTAATTGTGCGTCAGTAAGCTCGTGAAAAATACCCAAAACTCTACATAACCCAAAACTACTCAAACTTCTTTCATCACCCCCTAGTCGGAATCTAAAGAAAGCATCTGATAGTGGATCGCGAACATTATTGAATCAGAAAGTTGAATAGAATTCTTTACATAGCACGGGAAACACTTAATCGTGTAGACCGAAAATGTGTTCCCATGCGTAGGTCAATATGTTATTATATGGTATAGCTAACAAATGAGTGACATGGGTGTGCATACCCACCTCAATCAAAGGAGACCAGCCTAAATACCATGTAGCGTTAATTGGTCTACGCGTAATTCGAGCAAAAGTTTCCCCGTAATCATCATTGTCCCGAAGATGTTCTAACCATACTATTGGATTATTTTGAGCGTCTTCTTCTTCGCCAGATGATGATGATGAATGTTGTTGAACCGGTGGTGGTGGTGGAACGTTTCTTGATGTTCTGCCTCTTTTCGGTTGTCCACCTCTGCTAGATTGTCCCTGCAAAACATAATAACACCAAACCAAAGAACATAGAAATCGTTGTGTAAATGTTAGTTAAAAACATAACCGAGTAGCAAGGGGAATCAGTCATTCCATTCAAAGTCCATAAGCATTGTGATTCATATAAGCAAAAGTGTTTGTTTAGAATAATTGATCACAATCAACCAAAGTCAACCTAAACTAGCAAATACACTCTCACAAAAATGTGGTTCACAAAATTCACAATTAGGCATCAACTTAGGACTCAAGCATGTTGGGTTCATAGGTCATGACATTTAAACTTGCATTCTAATGATATTCATTACAATCATAGCACTAGTTATCACAATTTAGTTCAAAATGACCATTATAACGCCACTACATTATAGCCTTCCATACCATCCATCCACTTTAATAGGCTTAAACAAATGAAAATCAAGCATACATCCTTCATAAGATCATTACAATTCAAAGCATGCTAAAAATTCAAGAACATTCAATTTATGACCCGGCCAAATTAACATCTTCATCATCAATAACAATTAAACACTTCACAAGCTTTATAAACAACACAAACAAACTCAATATCTTGAATTAATTTTCCTAATTTCGGATTTCATCACTACAAACCCTATAATCATGAACATACCCATCCAACATATAATTATTGCAAAATCAAGACATAATGGGTAATTAAACAACTAAGGCATGTTAATATAAACAAGAATCAAGTAAATCAAACACCTCACACTTATCTTTCACCAAATTATACATATAGACATACAAATTAAGTTTTTAAGAAAGAAAAGTATGAAAAGAGATTAGCAATACCCTAGAAAACATGATTCAAGCTTGGATTTGAAGGAAGAATGCACGAATTTGAAGTAAGAAATTAGGGTTTTTGAGAGTTGGTTCGTTTGTGGGATAAGAAATAAGATAGAAATGTGTTTTGTGGTTGAAAATTGGGTTAGAATGAATATAAAACGCATTTTTTTCTGGGTCAGGCTTCTGGACAGCGTCCAAAATGCTGGACGGCGTCCAGTATTGAAGAGTTGGACGGCGTCCAGTAAAGAAAGATGGGACGGCGTCCAGAAATCTGGATGGCATCCAATTACACTAAAATCTACTGACCTCATTTTGAGAAAACTCTTTGAAATTCGACGGCGCCCCACTGGTCCGGTGGCTCAAAAATTGCATAAAACTCATAAAAACTCCCATTTTCAACACACAAAAGCTCGTATCATCATAATAGACCATTTTGTACATTAAAAGCAATCAAACCAATCATAAAACACTCAATTCACACTATTTACACGCGTGAACTTTATTTTAACGAGTCGTTCACCCAACTCGTCCCCATTTTGATTTAGGCTTTGTTCTCGAAGATGAGGCTAACCTCGTCTTCAATTTCCAGGGGCCATCGACATAGTGTTTAATCCGGTGGCCATTCACTTTAAAAATATCGCTCTTCCAGTTCACCACTTCAATTGTACCATAAGGGTACACCCTTCTAACAACAAATGGTCCCGACCATCGAGACTTAAGCTTTCCTGGTGATAACTTGAAACGGGCATTATAAACAAGGACACGATCTCCTTCCATGAATTCTTTTGGACTTTTCAATCTCTTATCGTGCCATTGTTTGATCTTTTCCTTATAAATTAGAGAGTTGTCGTAGGCTTCAAGCCTCAACTCGTCTAATTCATTCAACTGGGTCAAACGTAACCGACCCGCCTCTTGGTAATCCAAATTACATGCCCTTAGCGCCCAATGCGCTTTGTGTTCAATCTCCAACGGGAGATGGCATGCTTTTCCGTATACCATACGGAAATGAGTGGTTCCAATAGGTGTTTTGTAGGCTGTGCGAAAGGCCCACAATGCATCGTTTAACTTAACTGACCACTCTTTTGGATTCGCACTAACAGTCTTTTCAAGTATGCGTTTTAGCGACCGATTGGTATTTTCCACTTGCCCACTTGTTTGGGGATGATAGGATGTTGAAATTTTATGGATCACTCCATATCTTTTCAACACCTTTTCTAATTGCTTATTACAAAAGTGGGTGCCTCGGTCACTGATAAGGGCTTTTGGTGTGCCAAACCTTGAGAAAAGTTCCATCAAAAAGGTTACTACAACTCGGCTATCATTTGTTGGTAGAGGTTTTGCCTTCGCCCATTTTGAAACATAGTCTATGGCAACAAGTATGTAGAGGTAAGAATGAGACTTTGGAAAGGGCCCAATAAAGTCAATTCCCCAAACATCGAACACCTCGCATACTTGGATGCTTTGTTGAGGCATTTCATCCCGTTTAGTGATTTGACCGGCCCGTTGGCTCGCGTCACAAGCCTTACAAACAGTGTAGGCATCTTTGAATATTGTAGGCCAATAGAAACCGGCCTCGTAAACTTTCTTCCCCTTGATTTGGGGACCAAAGTCCCCACCTGTTGGACCAAGGTGACAATCAAGCAGAATTTCGGTGCATTCCTTCCCCGAAACACACCTGCGAATAACTCCATCCGCATATCGCCTAAATAGATAAGGGTCTTCCCAAAAATAGTATTTTATGTCACTAAAGAATTTCTTTCTTTTCTGATGTGACCAACCGGTTTCTAGGTAACCCCCAACAATGTAATTGGCGAAGTCAACATACCACGGGTCTTCCACCTTCTCTACTCGCATGAGATATTCATCGGGAAAATCATCTCTAATACTCGATTCATGGAGTACTTCAAGATTGGGATTTTCAAGTCTAGAAAGATGGTCAGCTGCGAGATTTTCGACACCTTTATTGTCCTTAATCTCTATATCAAATTCTTGCAAAAGAAAGACCCATCTTAGCAATCGAGGTTTTGCATCCGGCTTAGAGAAAAGGTATTTCAATGCCAAATGATCGGTGAAGACAATTGTCTTCGATAGAACAAGATATGATCAGAATTTGTCAAAAGAAAAGACGATAGCAAGGAGCTCTTTTTTCGTGGTTGTGTAGTTCAATTGAGCTCCTTGTAAAGTCTTACTTGCATAATAAATGGGTTGAAAATGTTTCTCAACCCGTTGGCCCAAAACTGAACCAACTGTAAAATCTGATGCATCGCACATTAGCTCGAATGGTAGTGACCAATTTGGAGCTATGATTATTGGTGCGTTAACAAGTTTTTGTTTTAAAATGTTGAATGCCTTAGTGCATTCACTTGTGAAAACAAAGGGTGCATCTTTTTCGAGAAGTTTATTCAATGGCGTTGCAATTTTTGAAAAATCTTTAATAAATCGCCGGTAAAACCCGTCATGCCCAAGAAAACTTCTCACACCCTTCATATTTGAAGGAGGTAGAAGGTTGGCAATGACGTCAACCTTTGCTGGATCCACCTGAATACCAACACTTGAGATTTTGTGCCCCAAGACAATGCCTTCTTTAACCATAAAGTGGTATTTTTCCCAATTTAGCACTAAATTTGATTTCTCACACCTAATTAGCATTTTCTTCAAATTTAGAAGGCATGAATCGAACGTGTCACCGAAGAATGAAAAGTCATCCATAAACACTTCCATGCATTCTTCAATCATATCGTAGAAAATGGCCATCATGCACCTTTGGAATGTTGCGGGAGCATTACATAGACCAAAGGGCATTCGGCGGTATGAAAAGGTGCCATAGGGACACCTGAAGGTAGTCTTTTCTTGATCTTCGGGGGAGATGGGAATTTGAAAGTACCTCGAAAAACCATCTAGGAAACAATAAAAGCTATTTCCTGCTAGTCTCTCTAACATTTGATCGATGAATAAAAGCGAAAAATGGTCTTTTCTCGTGGCATCGTTTAGCTTACGATAATCTATACAAACTCGCCACCCCGTGACAGTTCGTGTTGTGATAAGCTCGTCTTTATCATTGGTGATAACAGTTATACCACCCTTTTTAGGAACACAATGGACCGGGCTTATCCACGGACTGTCTGAGATTGGGTAGATTAGACCTGCATCTAGCAATTTAATGATTTCCTTTTTGACAACATCTTGCATATGAGGATTTAGTCTCCTTTGACGTTGCACCACTGGTTTAGAATTTTCTTCCATCAAGATCTTGTGCGTGCAATAAGAAGGACTAATTCCTTTTATATCATGGATTTTCCGTGCAATGGCCGGTTTGTGGGCCTGTAGCAAGGAAACAAGACGTTCTTTTTCTTGTTTAGAAAGAAGTGAGGAAATAATTACCTGAAGCTTCGAATCTTCCTGAAGAAAAGCGTACTCAAGATGATCAGGGAGCGGATTAAGCTCCAAAATTGGAGGTTCCTCAATTGAGGATTTACTCCGGTACTCGCTATCTTTGTTCAGTTGTTCTATCTCCTCCTCAGTTGGTTCATACCCATTTGCCATCAAAGTGGCCATCACATCCATTTCTTTAAAGGAAAATTCTTCATCTCCACTCGCCAAATCGTATACAACTGTTTCATCCTATTCGGGAAATTCCTGCAAGAATTCATAATGCGAGTCTATGCTTTGCATAAAATAACAAGTATCATCTGAAGATTCAGGATATTTTAATTACTTGTCAATTGCAAAAGTCGCACTAGCTTCACCAATTCTAAGGGTTAACTGCTGGTCATAAACATCAATGACACATCTAGCAGTATTCAAAAATGGTCGACCCAAAATAATTGGTATTCTTTCATCAACTTCCATGTCTAAAACCACAAAGTCTGCCGGAAAAATCAGATTCCCGGTCTTAACTAACAAATTCTCTATTATTCCTTGAGGGAATTTTATAGAGCGATCAGCTAGTTGAATAGCCATTCGTGTGGTCTTGAGTTCCCCAGGGGCTAATTTAAGGTAAATCGAATAGGGCATTAAATTGATACTAGCCCCCAAATCGACCAATGCCCTCATACAGTCGAGGTCACCCATTAGACATGGAATAGTAAAACAACCTGGATCCTGAAGCTTTTTAGGAAGTGTGTTGGACACCAGCGCTGAACATCTAGCATTTAAAGTGACTGATGAAATGCTTTCCATCTTCTTACAGTTAGTAAGTAAGTCTTTAAAGAACTTAGCATACTTGGGCATACCTGAAATCACATCAATGAAAGACATATTTATGTTAATTTGTTTAAACATATCTAGAAATTTTAACCTTTCTGCTTCGAGCCTTTCTTGTTGTTGCTTTCTTGGGTATGGGAGTGGTGGTTGATATGGCTTTACTACGGGTTTCTCCCGTTCTTCCTTCTCAACCACTTGTTCCGGCTCCTTAACCGGTTCATCATTTTTGTTCAACGGAACACTGAAATCAGAATCTTCGGGCATTTTTAGAGCTTCGTATGCTAGACCACTCCGTGTGGTGATAACATTGGCGTGTTCATTTCGGGGGTTCTTATTAGTATCCCCCGGTAAACTCCCTGGTTTTCTTTTGCTAAGTAAACTAAATAAACCACTCATTTGCTTCTCCAGATTCTGAATTGCAGCTTGTTGGTTTTTAAATTGGTGTTCGTTCTTCTCATTTGTTTGGCTTATATTGGTGACAAGCTGGGTCTGAGATGCAATTAACTTCTCCAACAAACTCTCCATATTTGACTTTTTCTCTTCTTGTTGGGGTTTTTGATAAAAACCCGGAGTTTGTTGTTGGAACCCACTACTTGACCCTTGTTGGTAATTGGAATTTTGACCTTGAGGGTTGTAAGGGTTGTTGAAGTTTCGGTTAAATTGGGCTCTTCCTTGAAATTGATTATTATTTCTTTAGCTTATGAAAGCCACTTCTTCTTTTTGAGCCATTGTTAAACTGGCATCACAATCTTTTCCTAAATGGAGACCACCACAGTATTCACAACCTACCTTCATACTATGAATTTCCTTGGTGATTTTATCCATGTTTCGAGCAGCACCATCTATTTTCACACTTAGGGAACTAAGGTCATCATAAGAACCAGCGCTATGGACTTGAGCATTATGAGTAATTGGTCGTTATTGATGCCACTCATGAGAATAATCGGCTTGCTTCTCGATTATCTCATAAGTCTCTTGCTCAGTTTTGTCCATGAGTGAACCTCCGGCTGCTTGATCAATGGAAATTCGGGTTGCAACATCACAACCCTTGTAAAAAATTTGAACTTGTTGGAAGGTATCCAGACCATGGTTTGGACAACCTCTCAACATTTTGGAAAACCAATTTCATGCTTCATATAAGGTTTCCATCGGCTTTTGACAGAATTGGGTAATTTCTTGTTGGAGTCTCGCGGACTTAGAAGCTGGAAAATATTTCTTAAGAAATTTTTCCATCATACCATCCCAAGTTTCTATCGTAGCCTCGGCCAATGAATCTAACCAACTTTGTGCTTTCCCGTGGAGTGTCCATGGGAAAAGTCTTAAAAATATGGCCTGGTCAGTGTCTGGTTTAAGTTTGAAAAGAAGACATATCTCTTGAAAAAGACGAATATGTTCGTTTTCATCTTCATTCGGACCACCACCAAATTGACACCTGTTGTTAATCATTTGGAGAATAGGTCCTTTTATTTCAAATTTTTCCTCACATGTGGGTGGAGTAATGGCACTACCTTGTCTGGTTCGGGTTGCTTTCATCTTGGCCGCCATTGATTGTCTTGGTACCACTTGTCTTGCCTCTCCTTCCATTTCAAAATTTGGAGGATGAACTGGTTCAAATTTAGAATATCTTGGCTTGGTTGTACTTGATTCTGAATCAAAAGTTTCTTGCTTTGATGAAGATTCAAAAAGTTTAAGTACTTCTTTTGGGATTCTACCAAGCTTCTTATCAGGTTCTGTAAGCGGTGTAAGTAATGGAGAATCTAAACTTCAGGTATGTGGCATATGCAACCTAAAATCTGTCAATCGCACAACTAACAAAACTATTAAATGCACCGATTCTACGAAATTAAAAATCAAAGACTATTAATAATTCAAAATAATTAAGAAACTACTTAATCACAAATTAGTTAACAATTCTATTTTGATACAAAACTGTTTCCCCGGCAGCGGCGCCAAAAACTTGATGTGTGAAACGTGGTATATGAATTGTTGTATGAAATAGTATGGAAAAATACCAATTAAAGATTGTTACACACTAACGGGTAGTGTACCCGATCGTGTAGTAGTATAAATAATGGTTTAGTTCCGTGTATCGTTCCAAGGACAGTTGGATTAGTCAAACTAGAATTAGAAATTATATTATGATTAACTAAGTAAATGAAACTTAAAGGTACAAGATATTATCTTTTTGTGGCTATTTAATGATTTAGCCAAATCAGAGAAGATTAAACAATATTTTTGGTCTTTTAAGTTTATATAATGAAAACAAGTGCAAAGAAAACAAATAAGATAGTTTGATTAAGATCAAAGATACGAAATGTTCATCTAGATATTTTACCCTCGATATTGGATGTAAGTTATATTGTTAAGACCCGATTGAATGAATATGTGTGCAAGTTACCTAATAGATTTACCAAGAGTTCTCTTTAGTAAACACGCAAACTTGATTACAAGATCAAGACTTCCTTTTCTCTATAGTTCTCGTGTTTGTAACCAAATAACTATGATATATATGCTAATCACCCAAATCGACTTGCCAAGAGTTCTCTTTAGCAAGTACTCAAACTAGAATTACTAAGTGGAGGGTTCCCTATCACCTAGACCTTTTCGTTTGTGACTAGTTGATTAGCTAGATCAAAGACTTGAATACCAATTGTCTTTTGCATTCGCTCTACACAATTCATCCCTATATCGTCTAATCGTTTTGATCTAATTTACCCCCTTGGTCTGGTTTAGTAAACAACCAATCTAAGACAAGTTGATTGTAAATTAATATGATACATCAACAAGAGTTCTCATTATCAACAACATATCAATTAACTAGATACAAGTGATTTGACATCAATAAGCATGGTTCTTTGATTCAAGCTCTAATCTATCACACATAATACATTCAATCCATAAGATTACATCCAATACCTCAGTTATTAATCTAGACAAACATTATAGAGTTTAGCCAACAATCATATTAACAAACAAAATAGCAATCAATTGATAAGTAGAATTCATTGTTAAGAACAAGAAATCAACCTAATAGAGAATGAATCTTGAATGGAGAAGGTGTTGAATCTTGATTCTTGGATGTTAAGCCTCTTCAAAGAGCTTGGAGTTCTCCAAAATAGCTCCCAAAATCGTCTTCTAAAGCCTCTGGTTCGCATCTCTCCGTATCCCTCTCAATTATTTGGATTTAAAGCAGTTAAAGTTGGTCAAAAAGCAAAAGTAGGCTGAAACCTACTTCTGGACGGCGTCCAAAATACTGGACGGCGTCCAGTTGTAAAGGCCTGGACGGCGTCCAGATTTCTGGACAGCGTCCAGTTGTGAAGGGCTGGACGGCGTCCAGATTTCTGGACGGTGTCCAGATTTCTGGACGGCGTCCAGTTGTGCTGAATTGTACTGTCTCATTTTTTCATAATCTCCCTTCATTTGGACGGAGTCCCAATCATTTTGGACGGCGTCCAACATACCTGAAGCCTTGTTTTATCATTTTAGAGCATTAATTTGACCATAACTTGTATCGGGATCAACTATGATGAAATCACAACTTATAGAATGGTCATAATTCACCAAAACTCTTTATAAACCACTTTCTGATACACTTTTCATACCTTTGTGTATTACTTGTAGAAACCGCCTTAACTATCCTTGATTCGAAAGTATTTCACACGATATTGCGAGATATATATATGATGTAATTGAGCAATATCACCGTACTAAGCTATTACCTGTGAATCTTAACTACTCGGTTAGTTCATGTTATTAATATGCTATGATGTACATCCTTCGTTAATGACTTAACAATCGTTAACTATAATCTCTGCTTCGACTAAATAGATTCCATTTCATAATAAATCAAGCGTATTATTCAAATACATGTTTAATTTTACACTTTCATTTTCGATGTACTTGAAACTTTCCAGAAAACATCATTTATACCTTGCGAAGTTAGCAAGAGTTCCATAGGCACCAACATGATTCACTGAGGAAATATCAATAAAACTGAATAACGAAGTATTAATTACATTAGTGAAATACTCCGCGAAGATTATGAAATCTTTAATGTTTTAGAGATTATTCATTTCTAATCCATCCGAAAATCAAATGAGCTTAATATGATATTAACTCATTAAATCTGTATTACATCTAAAGAAAATATACATACATATATTTTCATAAAGACTGTAATAAAATTCTCTGGTACAAAATATTACTTGTAAAACTTTTAACGGGTAGGTAATACCCGAAAGATATATAAATTCACAATTAATATGTTACATTCTTCGATTCTGATTCAGCAAATCATCAACTATACTCACTACTTTCACAACGATATACATTCTTTCCTAGAAATCAAAACAACCATTCGCATCCAAATTTGATTACATATTCTGACTTTGAAAAATCAGAATCCAAGCCAAGAATTAACAGAAAACATCACTCTTAGATTCTTACATCTTTCAAATGCCATACTTTCACTTCAAAATTGTGCTAGAACATCACTTCTATTCATAAAACCCAGAAAAATATTTGTATCATTCAAAATTCTAGAACATCATATGTATCTTGACAATTACAATCTTAATGCAAACCCTTCAAACTTTTGAAAATACCTCAGATTGATAATCGACGATTCGGTTATGATAACTTTGAATGCTGATGAAGCAGCAAAAACTGTAAACGACCTTAACAGCCAAAAGCTTGATGATAAAGAATAATGTGTTGGCAAAGTTCAGAAAAAGAGAAGGTTTGAATCTGGAAAACGGATTGAGCAAACCATGAAGGAGGCTGTGGACAAATCACAAAGACTAAACCTGCCTTCAAAAAATCCAAATGATTCAGTATCTGCTGAAGTCATTAACGAATACCTTGCTCCTGACTCTAAACCTTTACGGACAAATCTTCTTTATCATCTTTCAATATTAGAAACTTTAAGATATCATCGTATCTTTCATTATAAATATCCTCGATATTTCTGAAAATATTTTCATAAGTATTCTTATCTGAAATCATTTACCTCTTCACGATATCAGTATTACATCAGAAAGGAAACTGTTTTAGTTTCTAAATTCTGAAAAGTTTGAACTTAAATTATGAATGTTATTGAAGTAGTGTTGAGAACTGAAGCATGAGTTAGTATAATATAATGACACTTGATCAACGTGATTATATTACAGTAAGTTATGATGAGTTTCTAAACGGAACGTGATGATTCACAGATCATAACATCATCATGTGCCAAAGCTATATGACTCTTGTATTCTACTTAACCTCTAAACATATCAAGAAAATATTTTTCTTGATGATTCGGTCTTTTCTGAGGTATTCTGGTAATTTGACAAATCAAGACCGTGCCATTACAATTTCCTTCTTAGAACATTAACTATGTTCATTCTGAAATTCATACCTGCGAATTATGGACCATTACATGCGGTGCTTAATGGATAGAAGAGAAAACAGAGCATGAAGCTTTGAAATAGAAATGGGGGTATAAATCGCAACAAATAGGAGAGAACATTAACTGTGAATGTCGATGATTATAGAAAGACAGAAGCAGGGACTCTGAAAAATAAGGAAAGATATAAAGCCCGACGACAACACATAAATTACAAACCGTGTATATCAATAAGTATTGCAACGTAAAGACACGGGAGAACTAAAAAAACTATAAAGCCAAGAGTATAGTAAAAGTGAATAGATTCCTCCGGCGACAGATGAAAAAGAAGAATGATAGATATGAAAGTTAGGAGTATATCAAGAATCAGAACTGGATGAAGCATATTGACAAATACTTTAAAGTATGAGTTGAGGGAGGAAGAATAAAAGGTGAGCGGTGGAAATAAAGAAATGAAGGGAGTAGATTTATAGCTAAAAATCTGACAGAGCAATCGTGACAGGTTATCGCATTTAATCAAAGAAGATCCTAATTTCCTAAATTACCGAAGAATCAAATCCTATTACGAAGATTTTCTCTAAATCCCTTGAACTCCGAAAATCAATCCTATCTAAGTCAAAAGATATGACGAATCTACATTTATTCATTTCACTCTTTTGTGATAACTTCACTCGTACTCTTCACAAAATTGAATTGTTTTATCTATATTACTCAATGATGATAAAACTCTAATTTTCAGCTCGTATGCGTCATGAAAACATACTTATTGTCAGCCATGACCATCACAATCAAATTTCGAGACGAAATTTCTTTAACGGGTAGGTACTGTGACAACTCGGAAATTTCCGACCAAATTTAAACTTGATCTTTATATGTTTCCAACACGATAAGCAAAGTCTGTAATGTTGGTCTCGAAAATTTTGGAACTATGTTCATATATTCAATTACCCTTTTGACTGTACTCGATGATTCACGAACATTTATGTGTATAGATATGTATATATTATATATAGTTATCTTAATTGGAAACATTAACCAAGTATTAAATGTATAATACTTTACATGAACGTATTTGTCGACGGTATTAAAAGATAATATCAAATGATTGAATTATCAAGATACATTATGTTATAATTACGGGTCTCTATTGAGAGGTCCACTTTGAATTAGAAAACCTCTTCTTTTTAACGATATTCAGAATAATTGATAAAGTGATTTACAAGTAAGAACAAATGTGTCAATTGATGAAGGTTAGACAAAAGTCAGTAACTGGATTTTATAATATTCGACTGATCTATTTTTCAATCTTATGAAAATGATTTCAAAAACTGAGTTATTGTAATATGTTATTTATAAAGGTAAATTGATTAAATAGAATTAGAAGAATTTAAGTAAAGATTTATATTATAAATATATATATATATATATATATATATATATATATATATATATATATATATATATATATATATTGTTTCAAAAACGCAAATGTGTTACGATATAGTAAATTCTATTATTTAAACGATTATATATAATAATCTTTGAAATATAATTAGTTTGAAAAGCTAAATATTATATTATTAGATAAATATTTCAAACATATATATTATGTATATTCTAAATGAAAATGTGTATATATATATATATATATATATATATATATATATATATATATATATATATATATATATATATATATTAACTTACTCATAAAACGTTTTGATTTAAATAAATATTGTTAAATATGCTTTGATAAATAACGAGGCGTTGATTTATAGAAACAAATAACCAAAACACTTAATTGATTAAAGCTACACTTCAAGTGACATAGTTTATCAATGATTAAGTTTAACTTTTGATAAAGGTACACGTCGCGTAACGAAAAGTACTAGTTTTCTAAGCGTACGAAAAAGCATTCGAGAAACCGAAACTGAGACATTAGTCGAGCGTAAACGTACGAGTCACCAGACCAAAAATTACAAGTCAACTATGCACGAGAATATAATATAATATATAATTAATTAATATAAATTAAATATATTATATATATTATATAATAATATGTCGACAAGCTAAACAACAAACGATCATGAGCTGGAACTAGGGGCCATGCGATCGGATGGTTTCCCCTCACATTTCCCATGCGATCGCATGGGGTGAGATTCCTAGCCACATATATAAATTCGACATTTTGGCTCGAGAACACACACACATACACTGATATAATTACTCCCTCTATTGTTTATATTTATATTATATATTATTATTATTATTATTAAAGATTAATAATATTATTAATCTTATCAATATTAGTATTAGTAATATTATTATTATTAGTATTATACATAAAATACTACGACGAGGTTCTGCTTGCATGTTTTCAAAATGGGTTTTTGAGAAGGATAGAGCTAAGGAAATTATGGGTTATAGCTATGGAGGTTATGAGTATGGTTCGGGGGTATGCTCATAAGGTCAATCTAGTGTTTATCATCTCCGTTGCGTCTACGTACTTTCCTACAATATTGAATCACAATATTGATACGTGAGCACTCATAACTTAACTTTTATATATTAATAGTGTATCCCTGACTAGTGCTCGAGTGTATAGAATTATGCATGCTTGTATGCTTACTTTCGTCGTTAAATAGTTTATGATAGATCATGAGTTTAATACACATGCTACTGAGATAAGGTATATGATATGCATGTCGTTGGAAAGCTGGCGAAAAATCAATAACTTTTCATTTAGATATCGAATAGTTTCGATGAACGACTTAAAAGATATGGTCAACTGAATTATGGTTGACGTTAATTGAAATTGTGTTTGAAACTGTAAATTAATATTTAAACAACTTGTCTATGAGATTGATAAATTAGATTTTCAAATATTACTAATCGAGTAAATGAATTTCTATATAAAGCACGTCTCGTTTTGTTGAACAATTGTCAAAGTTGACTGTCTTATCATGTTTTAAAGCTTTATAAACACTATAATCTGATTATACAAGTATTGGAAAGCTATGTGAAATAATAAAATATTTTCGATTGCCATGATAATTCAAATATAATATAGCTCCTGAAATAAATAATATTTTGAGTTTGATAAACTATAAATTCGTTCAATTATCAAGACTTATACTATGATAATAAACATGTATAGATTTAAAGATCATATTGGGTCAGGTTGACTGTTGAGATGACTTTTGTTAACTTTTGCATGTCAGTCTCGAGCATTAGGATTGTGATACACTATGATCCGACCTAGCTTGTTAGACATGTATTGACCAACATATGTTCTCTAGGTTGAGATCTACGGTTATTTTGCATTCCGAGTTTCGGTCACATTTCAGTGAATGACCTTATGTGCTGCTAAGGTGAGTTTCATTTGCTCCCTTTTTAATTGCTTTTGCAATCTATATTTTTGGGCTGAGAATACATGCACTTTATTTTAAATGCAATGGATACAAGTACATACTAAATTCTACACCGAGTTTGAATCGAAAATCTCTTAGCTTTGGTAACTAGTAACTGCCGGTTATAAGAACTGGTGGGCGCGAGTAGTTATATATGGATCCATAAGGCTTGACATCCCCGTCTGTTCCAGGTATAGAAACCCTAGCCTGAACTATAAAATGGACGTATGCTATTTGTGTTTAGTACACGTTGGTTGGCGTGTATTGTGCATGTTGGTTGCATGTATGTTAAAACAGGGGTACTTATTATATATACGTTAAAGTTTAGTTACCAGGGTGCTCAATCTTGTAGATTATTTGATAAACGTTTCTAGATGAAACAACCGAAATCTTGTGATCTACCTTTATATACAGATTATACGCAACATTAAAACTATGAACTCACCAACCTTTGTGTCGACACTTTTAAGCATGTTTATTCTCAGGTTCCTAGAAGTCTTCCGTTGTTTGCTTATATGTGATACAAGCTATGTGAATGGAGTCATACATGCTTTATTCGAGAAAACATTGCATTCACAAAATCATCACCATGTATCTTATTTCGACTGCATTATCAACGGATGTAGTATTGTATACTATTAATTACAGTGATTGTCTATATGTAGAAATCATCAAACGTCAAAAACCTTGGAATTTGATATTCAATTATGGTGTGCCTTTTCAAAAGAATACAATGTTTACAAAACGTATCATGTAGAGGTCAGTACCTCACTGTGAAATCGATGAATGATGTATTCGTCCAAATGGATTTGGACGGGTCATCACAGTCATTGACTTCCATTTCTCAAAACCTTCTTTACCAACCTGTATACAAAATTTAAAACTATTTTGTCAGGTAATTTATTGTTCTAATAATTAACAGTTCTAATATTGGAACGACTCATCAGCTTCAAACATTTTGTCATGTTGTATTTTTGGTCTGTAATGGTTATTTCGAATTTCGAATACACTTAATAAGATACATTTGAATACCTTAACAAAAGCGGTTGTATAACACCACAAATTTACCTAATAAGATAAACGATAAACACAAAATATCAGTTTAGCACAACAAATGTTACATAAACAATTAAAAACTATAATAAACACAGTTAGAAACAAAATATGTTTCAATATCCTAACACACTCAGTAGTTTAACAACAGTAATATCAACAAATACATTCACATTATAAAGACAAATAAATTTTCAAAAAGTGAACCACAACAAATGGTTCATAAACAGTTAAAAACTATAATGAGCAAACATTTATAAACAAAAGAAGTTTTGATATGTTGACAAATGTAGTAACTTAATAACAACACATTATAAGAACAAAAAACAGTTACATAATTTTTTTTTTTTTTTTTTTTTTTTTTGTAAATTTACCAAAAAGAAACCTAACAAAAGAAGATAAAGACCAAACATAGCTTTTTCCATGAAAATTTACCAAACATACCTGTTGACGAAAAACAACAGAAAACAAAAAGCCTCAATGGAGGTACAAAAGCACACCGCGAGAAAGCCTAATGTCATCCAATTGAAGCAAAAAAAAAAAAAACAGTTAATAAACCCCCGATGGAGTATGGAACCGATCGATACTATCCTAAAACACATTAATCATGCAAAAATACATGAAAAATACAAAACACTGAACATATCGTACCTTACTTTTAACAGAGCTACTTGTTGCATGCGTAAATTGTGATTTAGTAAATAAAGTAAACCCCAAATTATTGATCGGAGAGATTAAAACACAATTACATGGGTGGCGATGGTGGATAGTGGTCAAAGGTCACCGAGGGTGGCGACGACGTGGGCGGCGGATACGGTGGCGACGTTGGCGTCGGTTGCGACGGAACCCTTAAAAAAACATAACATCAACACCCTAGTCAATAGTAACGCACGGCGGTCTAAAATGATGGCTAGCAAACAAAATGAAAACGAAAAATCACATAATAAAAAGGAGAAATCTTCAGCGTATACAGGGGTGGTACTTAGTGGAACCCAAAGGGGGTATCCGCCCCACCTGGATTTTACGGAACAAAAAATTTTACACTAAAAAAAATTACAAAAAAATAAGGTTTTTTTTAGTGTTTACCCCTGCTGACAATGAAAAATTTATTAAATTTTTACACCGCCCCGTCTGTATCCGAGTTTAAGTTCCGCCACTGAGCGTATATATTGTGTTAGTGCTTTAAGAAGATGTTTGGCTTGGATGGTAATTAGTGTTGTAAGCTAACCGTGGCATCCCGCGTTTTAAATCACTAACCATCCTGTTTTTGGTCTTTCTAAAAATTTTCCCATCCATAGTGCTTTTCACATCATCTTTCAATCCACTCTAACACTTAGACACGTTGTATACCTCATAACTACGTTTTTTTTTTTTTTGAATAAAAGCATTCATGAGTATTTGTATATCAAATTAACTTAAATATTAAGTAACAATTTTTAAAATTCAACCATAAGTTTTAACATACTGTATACCCCAATTTATTGTATATCAATATCATTTTTTTCTTTAATAACCGTACGTATGACGTATTTGTTAAATATCAAAACATCTCGGGATTTGCTTCAATCTAAAATGTCATTCTTTTAGTTTTATCCAATTGCTAAAAGTGATAGTATCTGTATGCATATATATATCATTTTGGGCATGCTTTTAGGTTTTAATTAATTAGTTAATAACATAAAAGTTTAATGTATTAAATTTATACAACATCAACCAATTGCTTCTTAAAATTGCTTTTTGTACCATGTAAAATTAATCAGTTATATATACTTCAACTAATTGCTTCTTAAAATAATTTACCTTTAAGCAAGAAATTTTTTGGAAAAAAGTTCAGCATCATAAACAACTTATTTCAACATACAAAACAAAAAGAACTTAGGTAAGGGTAAGCATTAAACTAAAAATTGCAAATTACCAATATCAATTAGCACAAAAATTGTAAACCCTAACAGGAACAAAAGGCAGAAGCAAGGATTTTAAGTCCTCTAAAATCGCCATTTATCACTAAAGAGAAGCAAACTTTTACCTGTTAGTTCGAAGACGACGGTTGTTGCGACGGAGATGGTTACAGGCGGAGAACATAAAAGTGGTTTTGAAAATGAAAATCAAATACACGACGGCAGATACGAAGATGGAGGTAAGACAACGGTGAAGACGATGGAGTCGACGATGAAACAGTGATGGCGATGGAAGCGCTGTTTGGTGGTGATGTAGAGGATGGTTTGTGGCGATCTAGACGACGGTGGCGATGGTTAGCTAAAATCGCCAGAAAATCCTCGCAGAAGCTGCTTCTGGGAATTGTTGAGGATGGAGTAAATAAATAGGGTTGGTGGGAAATTACAAAAATACCCTTACTGTTGATGAATTGTAAATGAGTTTTGCTCCATTGTAATATTATTAATGTTCCAAATGTTTTCGGTGTATGGTTATCCGGAACAACAACTTGCACTTCAAATCCTTCTAAATAATACTAGAACACACACATCGGGAGAACAAAAGATCATGTGAGTCAAAGCTTTGTTACAAAGAACACATTTAAATCTCTTAATAAGGTGCCACCGTTGCTTCTATCCTGAGTATCCAATCTGGCCATGATAACAAGCTACAAAATGCTTTATCGAAAAAAAGCAAGCTACAAAATGAACGGTTGTTTTGTGTCAAATTAAGTAGTGATCTTAAATCTAAACAAAGTATAATGTATACTTTATATTCCGTAATTAATAAGTGTGTTGGTTATAAATACACATTCCCCTTAGTTGTAACTTGTAAGGTTGAGCCATCAAGTATTTTTTTTTTTAAAGTAAGAATTTTTATTACGATATGAATATATAAATGTATTTCATGGGCAAGGATCTAAATACAATCATAAAGAAGCCTAGCGACACCAAATATTCAACGAACGACGAAGTAATCAATTGGTTTTGCAATGGCAAAACAAACAATTCAACACTCTGAAACAACTAAAACATTATGGCATATTAAGATATATACTAGGATTAGTCAACCACGTTAGCTAATCGAACTTTTTTCTAATTGATCTTTGCGATATCCATTCGAAGAATTTGATTTGTACTTTATTTATAGTCGCCTAGATATTCCAACTTTTACCTCGGAATATCATATTATTCCGATTTTTTCAAATGTAATACGCACAAACCCACTCAATCGTCTGTCAAACCTTCTTGCCAAAGCATGATGGATTTACCGGAATATTGCCACGAAGTATTTCATTTGAGCCATCCAACTATTGCTGACGATTATTGTTCAAGAGAGTTGTGGAATATAATTTAAATTTTTCTTTCATTTTGAAATCCACTGTCTCTCTAAACTTACATGTCGAATTCATGAATTGAGATGAAATAGAGTAATATCAATGTTTATTAACTTAAATATAATAAACTTAAACATACCTTTAGGAACTACATTTAAATTCTTCGTTTACATTCTCCATATAAAATACGTACCTTCTACCAACGTTTTTTTTTTTTTTTTTTTTTTTTTTTTTATTTGAATCAATATCGTTGTCTTAAAAGAAATTATTCAATCACTTAGTTTTTACACAAGTATTTTCACACAAATGAAATGAACTAATAGAATAAAATAGAAGAAGAAAAAAATTAATAGAATAATATCTGAATTGTGATTGCTTCATTTGATTAACTAGCTTATGTGAATTTTGTGTAGTTCCAACTTCTGACAATCTTCTTATCTTAATTAACAGTTACATGCTTAGATGTGAGCAGTGTTGCAAAAAACCCGAATACTCACCGATTAATCTCCGATTAATCATTTTTAAGAGCAATCCGTTTCGATTTTCAAAAAATCGTTTAATTAAAAGGTCAACGTCAATTGATGGGTAAAATCGAATTTTGTAATCAAAGTTGGTCAAAGTAAAAAATGATTAACATTTTAACATGAATTTACACTTGAACTTTATAGTTTTTGAGGAAAATGAATAATTTTAGACAATTATGTTAAAGTTTATTTTTATATTTACGTTTTTTTCTATATTTACACATATAATTTTTGAAATTTAATATTTAAATGTATACAGTACAATCAGATTAATCCCTATTTGATCCTCAAATTACCGATTAATCTTTCTAAAGTCACGATCGATTAATCCCCGAATAGCGAATTTTGTAACCCTACATGTGAGCATGAACGTGCAACTTAAGTGTGCCCAACTCATGAGCCGTGCGTGCTTAGCGTCTGGAGGCGCGTGTCTGGGCTATTCTGTTGTTAGGTACTTTCAATTTGTGGACATCAAAAGCATGCATGTCACATTTCTTAGCTGATGTGGACTGTAAACCTTGTGGCGGGCCCATTCCCATCTTCAATAATTATTTAACATTAACATGTTAACCATCCAATGACTTCTTACAAAATTAAAATCTACTAGAAGTTTTGGATGTGATCTTTTGAAATTTAATATTTAATATAAAATATTAAAATTAGTGTAATAATTATTCTTTTTATTTATATTGTTGTAACAAATTTCTTAAAATATAATAAAAAATTTGGAAACATAGTTTTCTTTAACTACGTAGGCTTGCCTGAGTAATCACTGAATCGCTCAATGAAGCACACAACTCGGGTTCAATTTTTGGCTATGTCAAATTATTTAAAAAAAGAGTATGACTAGAGGGTGCGCATAATGCGGCAATTCACTCGATACCAGGTCTCGCGTCCGGGAAGCTTGATTACCCGAGATTTTACCTACTATGAGGGAGCAAATGTGCTCATTTATAAAAGATTTTACTAGCTTAAAAAAATATATAAAAGTTGTGTCATATTCGATTTAATTTTTATTATAAAATTAATAATTAATGAAGTAAAAGTTAAAAGGCTTCCACTTCCCACCTACCCATTGTGAAGTCATATTATGAATACCAGGAATCTTGGTCATTCTATATTTCTATTCCATTAAATTATTATTGATGAATACCTAGTAAAAATAATATATCCACATCCTCTGGTCTATATTGCCCACTCTCTGCTTAACAATATCACTTTTATATTTATTTATTACACTATACGGAGTATAAAATTAAAATATATAGATATATATCAACTTGGCCAGAATTCAATATAAAAGCTTGAGATTAAAGTTCGTTAGATCAATGTCAATTGTTCTTATTGTCTACCACCACCATACTCAACCGTAGGTTCCTTCATCAAACAATTACACAAAAGTGTTTTTACTTGGTTAATTCATATAACTAATAAATCTGGTTGCTTTATTGCTTATAAAAGACATGAGTGCACCATACTCAAGTCAACAGCCTCTTATCTCTTCAACTAAACAAGAAGATAATCATCATCATGTAAAAAGGAAACATTTTTTGGTCAAATTTACCAAATGGTTTCTCAAGTTTGCAATGTGTTTAATTTTCATTGTTTGGGTTACCTTTTTGTTCTTACTTCCATCAGAATCTGTTAGTCAGTTATCTGAGAAATATGTTGATGATACCTCTGAATCAGTCTTCTGGATTACAGGTTATACTCTAATGATGTCTTTTATTTTTAATCTAACGTCAATTAATTTTATCATGGTTAACTAATACAGTATATATTAACATGAAAACTATGTATATATGATATACAGGAAGTATATTTCTTTATGGTGGTCCCATTTTCATCATTGCATTTCTTGGTATTATTTACCTTAGGATATCTGAGGAAGAAGACTTTCAAGAGTATGTTACTTTTAAACAATAGAATTTATTTAATTTGAAAATACATGCCTTTTTTTTTCAGTTTGTAAACAAGTTCTGTTTTGGAGTTATATGATAAATATGATAACTTAGTGTTGAATCCTTTAGTTTTATAACAAATGAACATATTAACTATATTTGTTTACATACTATTGATCACATGTTATACTATAATTTTCTAATAACTTAAAACATTTGATTATCTGATTAGTACAGATTTAAACAACAAAAGCACATCTAAACAGTAATTTCTACAACACAGTTTATCATGTGAATACTTTTCTGTAGGAAGAAGAAACAGAAGCGCGCAAGTTTCCGATTATGGACATTTCCGGTCATTGTAGACGGGCCGTTTGGGGTGGTTACAGCAGCAGAGTTGATTGTTATTCTAATAGTTGTTGTGTATCTCATTTGGGCTGTTACATATTATGCTATTCAGAACTACAACCTGATCCCTTATTATGAGAGCCAAGGAAAAAGGTATAATCTGTGTATAATTAGTTGCTTGTCCCTTTTTAATTGGATATAACAAGTTGGTGCTTTTTTTCATGAATTATGTAAATGATCATATATTGATAATCGGTCGAAATTGTCACATGATCTACTCTGTTTTTTGTTTATGTGTATTCCTCATTATCTGCTCTGTTTTGACATTACATTTTGTAGGAATGTAATGCTGAAGCACACAGGACTGCGGTTTGGGTCTATCGGATTAATTTGTTTAGTGTTTATGTTTCTTCCTGTCGCAAGGGGTTCAATGCTTTTACGAATTATAGATATTCCTTTTGAGCACGCAACTCGATATCATGTATGGTTGGGACATCTTACAATGACACTCTTCACTCTCCACGGTCTATGTTATTTTTACTCGTGGATATTGGAGGGTCGTGTGCTCACTCAAGTGAGTTTCTCTTTACACATCTTTCAAGTCAGGTGTTTGATTACCTCTTAATTGAATGGTTCATACTGAATGTTGTCAGATAGATTGAATGTTGAACCATTCATCATTCAATGCGCTTAATTGTGAAATCGGGGTAACAAATTATGTTGAACCGTTCAATGAACCATTCTCTTTAAATTATATCAAACAATTACATTCTTTTATTTATATTAAAAGGTTTGTACATTGATTTTACATAATATATATAGTTCATTCAGAATGCTTATCAAACAAGTTACTATTGTTCATAATCAAATTCAGTCAAAACCTTTGAACCATTGAGATTTTAAATCATTCAGCGCTTCATCATTCATTTTCAAAACAGTTTCTACATACTAAGAAATGTTGATTTTCTTTTAATTTATGTAAAAAATGCTGAAATTCTATTTTGTTTGTTTGTGCAGTTAATAAATTGGAAAACTAATAGTATTGCGAATCTTCCGGGTGTGATCAGCCTATCAGCAGGTTTATTGATGTGGGTGACGTCACTTCCTCCAGTGAGGAGGCTAAACTTTGAACTATTCTTCTACACTCATCAACTATATGTTGTCTTTATTGTCTTCATGTCTATGCATGTTGGAGACAAGTTCTTCAGTGTGATAGTTGCTGGTTTATTTCTGTATATGCTCGACCGATTTCTTAGATTTTGTCAGTCACGAAAGACTGTCGAAATACTCTCAGCCAAATGCCTTCCATCTGGCACAGTGGAACTAATTATTTCAAAACCTCAAGGTATTGATTAGTTTTCAACAGAGGTGGCAAAATGGGTAAGGCCATCTGGGTTGGGTACTAGATTTGACCTATATTACATGTTTATTTTGTTTGAATGTAGATTTACAATACAATGCACTCAGTTGGGTGTTCGTCCAAGTTCGAGAATTATCTTGGTTACAATGGCACCCTTTTAGCGTATCGTCTAGTCCTCTTGATGGTAAACATCATCTTTCGATTCTCGTAAAGGTCCTTGGAAATTGGACACAAAAGCTAAAACGACATGTCTTGAGTGTCACTGACGAGCACACTGATCTAGACGGGCTCGTTCAACCAAAGTTTAAATTTAAGGCGTCTGTCGAAGGTCCTTATGGTCATGAGTCAGCATACCACTTGTTGTAAGTTAATCACTTTATTTTTTATGAATGCTATCTAAAATGTGTTTGATTCTCATTTTTCACCTATAAATATTCTTTTATGTTTTAGGTATGAAAACCTTGTTTTGGTAGCCGGTGGCATAGGAATTTCACCGTTTATCGCTATCTTGAGTGATATTCTTCATCGTATTGAAGAATCGAAACCGTGTATGCCTACAAATCTATTGATAATATGGGCTGTTAGAAGATCAGAAGAGCTTCCACTTTTACACTCGCTTGACTTGAACTCGCTCTTTGCAGACTTTCAGACTAAATTGAATCTGGAGATTCAAACATACGTCACTCAGGAATCTGAACCCCCAGTGGTACGTATACTTGTATCCAGTTTATTATGGAAATTTACAAAGGTAGTAAGATGGGTGGGTCAGGTTGATTGGGTAACAGGTCAAAAAAGCAGCTTGCAATGGGTCACTTTTTATTATGGCCAAATCGGTCAGTACCTGCAAACACTTTTTTTGAGTTTTTTGTGCTTTTTAATTTTTTTTTTTCCTTAATGGCAACAATGTGTTAATCATGATTAAGAACTAAAAAGTATTACAACAATGTTGCCTTTCAAAAACAAACAAAAAATTATTACAACAATGATCTAAATTATCGAAAAACTTATTGAGGTGGTCGTACACAATAAAAGTAGAGTTTGGGTGACTTTCAACCCATTTGACCCATTGACCCGTCCCATCTTAGTAAAAAAGATCATTTTTAGAGATACACAACCCAAAAACACATTAATGAGTTAATGGGTAGAAATTGACACCTTTAATGTTTCCCATTAACACGAATTATTTATTGACTGCAGGAAGAGGGTGAAGTACAGAAGTATATAAGCTCCTCTGGTTTGTATTCTCGCAGTCGATCTGGTATATCTAGATTGGTTGGAACCGGAAACATCATGTGGGCTGGAGCTTATATAATGGTGTCCACATTGGGTTTGGTTTTATCTCAAACGTTGCTAAAAGTGTTCTACATTAACCCGTACGATGTATCACATCAATGGTATAAAGGTCTTCTACTATTGATATGCATGGCTGCAAGTGTCATTATATTTGGTGGTTTTGTAATCGGTCTTTGGTATTTATGGGATAGAAAAACTTCAAAAAGTGAATACTACGACGATCAAAAGAATATTGTTGCTATACAACAGAATGATGCTAATGCTACTGAACACAAAAATAAATCAGAAGAAAGTTATGTCAGCACCATAAAGTATGGTCAAAGACCAGACATGAAAGGTATACTAATTGACCCATACCCATTTTGCCACCTCCAATAATCAGTATACAAATTCTTGAAACAGAATAAGATGCATTCAGATATTGTTCTGTTGAGTCTAACAAGTAATGACTTTTATTAATTTAGTTTCTTTGTTGATCATTACAGAAATATTTGGAAAGATGTGTGAGCGTTGCGGAAATGCAGATATTGGGGTGATTGTTTGTGGCCCTACATCTCTTCGTACATGTGTCGCTAAAGAGTGCAGGGCTAAAAATTTAGGAAGAAAGAGCAATGAACCGATTTTCCACTTCAACAGCCACAGTTTCGATTTGTAGTTACTTGGCTAAGCATATGTAAACTTTGTTTGTAAATATCATAGATAGTGCTCTAGCACATAGCAACTTGCCAACTTATCGTTATTTATTCTCCCTGTGTCTGAAAGGGAGTATTAAACCTTCTATATTCAATATTCAATATAAACATTAAGTTAAATAACAGTAAGTATGTAGCTGTATACTTTAATACTTTGTAGGAACTATTAAACGGTATTAATCGACCAAATCAACAATATCGAGTGCGGAAATACTCGATATTGGGTTTTTATATCAAAAACAAACTAAACAACTTTGATCTATTGATTAAATCGACTTGTAGATGTTTTAGATCGACAATAATGAGTGATCCATTTGAGGTTAGAGAACAAAGTATAGTGGTAAAAAGGTAATGTCTTTAAATTCTCATGGGTTGTTTGATTTTGAGCAATTAAGGGTTAAAAAAGAAGGGGATGATTGGGAAGAAAGGTTTAGAAGCCATACTGATTGTAGACCTTATGGCCCACAATCGATTAGTTTCGATGTCTCCTTTTATGGTGCTGATTTTGTTTATGGTATCGGGTATCCCTGAACATGCCACTAGTCTTGCTTTAAAGCCTACTAATGGATCTTGTGTTGAATATTCTGAACCTTATAGATTGTTTAATTTGGATGTTTTCGAGTATTTACACGAATCACCATTTGGGCTTTATGGTTCGATGCCGTATTGCCGTTTATGCTTTAGGTGTTAAAATATTGGTGTCAACTCAAAGTGTCCGTCTTGATTCATTTGCTTTTAATTAATTTGGCAATTTGCTTTATTGTTGGCACACTTTTGCCCATGTTGAGTGATTCATTTCCACATGTATGATAGGTGTAAAGTAGTTTTAATAGTGTGGCTTAGTTGGTGTGTTAATCATTATGTTTGTGATTTGTGATGTATTTAAGCAAGTGTAGGTTGTAAACATTTCATCAATCAATACACAATCAGTTTGCATATCCTTGTTCATTCTTAGTTTACTTAAACTTCTATTACTAGCAAGTCTTTAAATTTGTTTTATGGTATCAAGAGCTTGGTTATAAACTTGGTTATAAGTTTAGTCCTAAGTTAAACTTTGTGTGCAATTACTCAAAGTCTAAACTAGTTTCTTGCTAATCAAAAATGGAAGTCTCAAATGTAAACAATGGTGGTATGGTCAATGGAATGGAGAAACTTATAGGCAACAACTACAAGTATTGGAAGATGTGTATGGAGGCTTTTCTTCAAGGTCATGATCTATGGGAACTTGTGTCTGGAGGTGAAGCCATAATTCCCATAGAAACTCTAGAGAATGTAGAGTCAAGAAGAAAATGGAAGGTACGATGTGAAAAGGCTCTCTTTGCATTGAGAACTTCAATTAGCAAAGAGTTCATTGAATACGTTCGTGATATTACTTCTCCAAAAGAAGTATGGGATACTCTTGAGAAACTCTTTTCTAAGAAAAACACCGCAAAGTTACAATTCTTGAAAAACGAGTTAGCAATCTCAAGACAAGAAGGTATGAGTGTTTCCGAATATTTCTTACGGGTCAAAAATCTATGTTCTGAAATTTCAGAGATTGATGACAAAGAGAAAATTAGTGAAGCTCGTTTGCGAAGATATCTAATTCGCAGTTTGAAGAAAGAGTATGTCCCGTTCATAACCTCTATTCAGGGGTGGGCTACTCAACCTTCGGTTGAAGAATTGGAGAATTTACTCTCTAATCAAGAAGCTTTGGCCAAGCAAATGGCTAAAGGATTTGAAAATGACGCAGTTTTGTTTTCAAAGGGAAAGAATCACAAGAAAGGTTCTTCAAACAAAGAAAAGGAAGAAGAGCAAACTAGTTACAAAGGTAACTATGAGAAGAAACCTCCTACATGTTACAAGTGTGGGAAGGTTGGTCACATCAAGAGATATTGTCGTTCCAAAGTCACAAAAGCAAACGTGGCTTATTCAAGCAACGATGATGATGAAGTCAAATGGGAGCAATGTTTTACTATTGATACGGTTGTCAAGAAGAATCAATGGATTGTTGATTCGAGTTGCTCTCATCATGTGATCGGTGATGGAACTCTTCTTCATGACGTTAGAGATCACAATCAAAATCGAGTTGTAATCACGGCCGACAACTCAACTCATCCGGTGAAAAAGGAAGGTAATGCTATTATTGATGTTAATAATGACACATTTACTTTGAAAGATGTTTATCTTGTTCCTAAATTGACCAAGAACTTAGTTTCGGTACCTCAAATTACCGAATCCGGGAAGTATGTTCTTTTTGGTCCAACGGATGTGAAAGTCCTTGAGAATGTCAAGGAGATTGTGGGTGATGTTCTTTTCACGGGAGAAAAGAAAGGTTCTTTGTTTGTGTTGTCCGCAGGTGAAGCTTATTTGAAGAAAACAAGCCAAACCGACAACGGAGCTATTTGGCATGCAAGACTAGGCCATGTGGGATATCAAATGTTGCAAAAGATATTCTCACATAAGCTAGTTGATGGAATTCCTAAACTAAAGAATGTTCGTGAAGAGGTGATATGCCAAGGATGTCAATATGGAAAGTCGCACCGGCTTCCATATAAGAAGTCAACAAACCGAAAACAAGGTTTACTTGACTTGATTCATACGGATTTGATGGGGCCAACAAGAACACCAAGTTATAGCGGTCATTGCTATGTCATGGTGTTAATTGATGACTATTCTCGGTATACTTGGGTGAAGTTTTTAAAGGAGAAGAGTGAAGCTTTATCAAAGTTCATAGAGTTCAAAGAAGCGGTCGAATCCGAATTTGGGAGAAAGGTAAAAGCTCTTAGGAGTGATAATGGTGGAGAATTCATGTCAAATGATTTCTTTACTTATTGTAAAACAAATGGTATTTCTCGCCAAATGACTTGTCCGGATACTCCACAACAAAATGGGGTTTCAGAAAGAAAGATTGCTTACCTTGTTTCAATATGCTTATCTTGGTTACATGACAAAGGGTTGCCTAGGGAGCTATGTGCGGAAGCACTTCAATGTGCTTGTCATGTGTCTAATCGGTTACCATCTTGGCCAGGTAAACACAAATCATCTTTTGAGCTAGCTTATGGTCAAAAGCCAAATGTAAGCTATTTTAGGGTGTTTGGTTCTATTTGTTATGTTCATGTTCCTAAAGCTAACCGAACCAAACTTGACCCAAAAGCTCGAAAGTGTATTTTTGTTGGCTATGATTCTCACAGGAAAGGTTGGAGGTGTATGGATCAAGAAACAAAGAAGTTTACCACTTCAAGAGATGTGGTATTTGATGAAGTGTCTTCTCAATTTTTTGAATCAAACAAAAATGGTGAAGAAAATAGAGATTACAAATTTATGTTTCCTAGTATTGATACTCAAGAAGAAAGTGAGAATGATGGTGGTTCTCAAACTCAAGAAGAGGCACCTAGTGAAGAAGTACAAACTCAAGTTAGAAGGTCAACAAGAGAAAAGAGACAACCAAAACATCTAAGTGACTATGAGGTGAACACAGTCACAACTTGTTTATTTTCAGGTGGCTTAACCGAAGAACCAACATGTTATGAAGAAGCTAAAGATTCTCCGGATTGGAGAAAAGCAATGCAAGAGGAGATTGATGCATTGGAAAAGAATGAAACTTGGGAGCTTGTCAAGAAACCGGAAGCATGTAAACCGGTTACTTGCAAATGGGTCTACCTTTTGAAGAAGAACTCGGATGGAACCATTAATAGGTTCAAGGCCCGGTTGGTGGCTCGTGGCTTTTGTCAAAGTTATGGGCTTGATTATGAGGAAACTTTTAGCCCCGTGGCTAAAATGGTAACGGTGAGAACAATAATCTCACTAGCGGCTTACAAAAGGTGGAAATTGTGGCAACTTGATGTGAAGAATGCTTTTCTCTATGGAGAGCTTGATCGTGAGGTGTTCATGGAACAACCTATTGGGTTCATTTCAAATCAATTTCCAGAATATGTGTGCCAGTTGAAGAAAGCTCTTTATGGCTTGAAACAAGCTCCGAGAGCTTGGTATGGTAAGGTTGCACAATACCTTGTCTTTTGTGGTTTTAAGATTTCTGATGCGGATTCTAGTTTGTTTGTAAAGAAAGAATCAGGTTTCCATATTTTGGTGTTATTATATGTTGATGACATGATTATCACCGGAGGAAACGAGTCAGAAATCTCTCGTTTACGTGATGATCTTTCGGTTCGTTTTGAAATGAAGAATCTGGGGGAGATTGGATGTTTTCTTGGCTTGGAAGTTGATAAATTAGAAAACGGGTATTTTATCTCTCAAAGGGATTATGCAAGAAGTCTCTTGGAACGTTTCAACATGGGGGAGTCAAAGCCTATGACTACTCCAATGGAACCAAACCTCAAAATGAAGAAAGATCAAGGAAAAGAGCTCAAGGATGTGAAGTTGTTCCGACAAATGGTTGGAAGTTTGATTTATCTAACTATCACAAGGCCGGAAATTGCTTACTCGGTTGGCATTGTTTCACAATTTATGCAATGTCCAACTAATGTTCATCTTGATGCAGCAAAAAGGATCCTTCGTTATGTGAAAGGATCAATAGGACATGGCTTGTGGTATAAGAAGTGTGATAATGTTTTGTTAAATGGTTTCGTGGATGCAGATTGGATGGGAGACGCAAATGATCGCCATTCAACTTCGGGTTACTGTTTTAACATAGGTTCCGCGGTTATTTCATGGTGTAGCAAGAAGCAAGATGTTGTTGCTTTGTCTAGCACGGAAGCGGAATACATAGCTGCAACAATGGCGGCTCAAGAATGTACTTGGTTAAGAAGGTTGATTGGTGACATACTTGAAAAAGTAGATTATGTTGTCAAACTGAGATGTGACAACGAAAGTGCAATCAAGCTTGCTTCGAATCAGTTTTTCATGCTCGTACTAAGCATATTGAAATGAGATATCATTTTATTCGTGAAAAGGTTCTAAGCGGGGAGATCGAGCTAGCAAATGTAAGGACGAATGCTCAAGTAGCCGATATCTTTACTAAAGCTCTAATGAAGGCCAAGTTCATAGAATTTCGAGAGGCGTTAGGGATTGTTGATCGGGAGTTTGCACCAAGGGGGAGTGTTAAAATATTGGTGCCAACTCAAAGTGTCCATCTTGATTCATTTGCTTTTAATTAATTTGGTATTTTGCTTTATTGTAGGCACACTTTTGCCCATGTTGAGCGATTCATTTCCACATGTATGATAGGTGTAAAGTAGCTTTACTAGTGTGGCTTAGTTGATGTGTTATGGTGTGTTAATCATTATGTTTGTGATTTGTGATGTATTTAAGCAAGTGTAGGTTGTAAACATTTCATCAATCAATACACAATCAGTTTGCATATCCTTGTTCATTCTTAGTTTACTTAAACTTCTATTACTAGCAAGTCTTTAAATTTGTTTTATTAGGGTGCAGCCTTTATGAGTTTACAAGCCAATTCAACCTCAATGGGGACGGCATCTTTATCAGATAAAGAAAAAGCCTGTTCTACTGATTGCGCGTATTATAAGTAAATGGGTCAAATTGTCACATATTGAGTACTAATTAACATGCTGCTGCATATATACAGGTTACTTACTGGAGTAAACTTAGCTCATGAAATGATGCATGCGTGGTTCCGGCAAAATGGTTTGTCCATCACTTTTGTTCATAGGCATCTCAATAACCAAACAAAGTTTTACCATTAGAAAAAATATAATAATTTACTTGCGAAATATTATATCTATATGCATATTTAACGTGTCTAATTAAGGTTTTTTCTGTGATTTACCCTTCCTTAAAGGCTATGGAAGACTCCCTAGATATGTTGAAGAAGGTATGTGTGAAGTGCTATCTCATATGTGGTTAATATCTCAAATTAAATCCACATCATCATCAACACATTGGAAAAGGTATCCATTTGAGAAGAAGCTTGCAGATTGCTTTATATATCAGATTGAATCTGAAACAAGCAAAGACTATGGAGACGGTTTTAGAGCTGGCAATAAGGCTGTGCATAAACATGGGCTTCAAAAGACTTTACACCACATACGTTTGACAGGGAGCTATCCCAATTAATGATTCGCCTCCTACCTGTCACCTAATTATTATTATAGTTAGTATTAGTATTAGATGATGATATGTTACGGTTTAATTGTGAGCTTAGGCCCGTTAGGTTAAGTTGGGTTTAATTGTGGTGTTAAGTTATGCCCGAGTTCAATTGTTGGACTTGGACCCTAACATATCATCCACTCACGAGTAAATCGTTAGTTCAGAAGATGGGGCACCTTGAAAGTATGCCAGTTTCAATCCCTACCATTTTCACGCTAGGAGGAAACTCATAACTCATTTATCAGATAGGTTAACTGGTTTAAAGCATATTTATTTAATAACTTCAATTATGCTTCCGTACTAGCAATATTTGATAATCTTACATATCCTTTTTCATTTAATATGATCTTAGCATGTACATAATGTTTATTCTTCATTTGTGCTACAGTCTACACTTTATGATAAAAAGATATAATCCTATTTTTGACTTTCTTCACCATCACAGGAGATGGTTATACAGGGATCTACAACAGTCTCTATATCAATGAGAATTTTTTATAACCAATTTATTAAGAAACCACCTCATCCATGCTCGGTCTGTGTCTCGGGATCTTGTTTCTGTTAAAAGAAACACTTAATGACCTTCATCTCTTAAAACGACATCCTTTCCTTGTATGTTATAAAGTTCCAGCAGTACCACTCCAAATGAAAAAAACAATCAACTTTCAATATAATGCAACCACTTTAACATACTCAGGAGACATACCCTCTAGTACAGTACCCCAAGTTTTGTGGTAATTAAACTGAGGGCACTATCGTCATTTCCATTATCCCTCGTATTTGACAAACCGAAACTTGAAATCTTGGCTCTGAGGTTTTCATCACATTAGTAATGCTGTTATGAACATACCCTGGCTTTGCAGAATTATGAATGTGATGAAGTCCAACGGGCTATCTGGGGACCCGTTTACAAATATTGTAACTTTTCCTTGTAATCTTCGGCTTCTAATCCAATCTTTTAGGGGAACCCATTTTCATATACTGGAAAATAAGGTACCACGAATCTTGATACTTGCAAAATCGGTACAACTATCATAAACCATTTTAAGGTACCATGAATCTCGAAAATAACCTACAAGTGAGTTGCTATATGATTATGACATAGTACGTGCCAACAAACAATCTATCATAAACCCATGTTTTATCAACCTAAAGCTTAATATGGATGATTGTCTTAGTTGAAAGGATATATCAGTTGATTTTAAGTAGAAAGAAGTTAAATATGAAAACTCATCCATATTCTTGCAAACTTTTCAAATATATCATTATGATGATGAAATTGCTCCTTTGCAAATATAAATGAGATGCAATCAAAGCCACTGATCAGGAAAAAGAAACTAATAGAACAGATTCTATTTTTTGCTTTCTCATGCTAAATAAAAAAGTGCATACTTTTTCAAAATATTTATGTTGATATCTAAATCATACGGAGTACGTTACCATTGTATTTTAACAAACTTTGACTTGCACAAAGTATCATCAAAGTTTGATTAGCTATGTACACACACCTACGTAGGCAAAAAGCTATAGACCATAGTCCATCATTTTATCAAAATCCCCTGGTTATATCAAGAAAACCTTGAAAGAAAGACCATATCTAAAAAACAAAAAATGGTCAAGCTTTTTGATTCATACAACATATATGAGAAGAGAAACAAGAGAAAAACAAAATTCTAATCAATTTGTTTGGTCAGTCAAACGGCTCCCAATCCCGAGCAAAGCTCGTGACAGCTTCTTTTTGAGTGTGTCTACTGAGTCACGTTGGTGGCGACGGTGCATGTCTTCTGCAGACAGACGAAACATGCCTCGTATCACATTCAGACCAAAACTGCTCACTATCTTTTGTTACACTAGACAAACAATAAGATTCAATTATTGCAACCAATTTAATGAAATCAGTGCAGACTGGAAGCATAACTTATAGAGAATAGTAGTCTGAATCATGAACTTGTGCCATAAATGGCAAAAATTTTCCAAATACATAATCAAAAACAGCAAACGCACTTTTTTTTCACTAGGCAAACAAAAAATAGTCATCTATTGCAATCAATTAATGAAATTGAAACATAACTTATAAAGAATACTAATGTGAATCATGAACTTGTGACATAAATGGCAAAATTTCAACATGCAAAACAAGTTAAAGAAACAGACCACTAAGCTGAATTAAAACTAACAAACAAAACCAAAAAAGAACACCTCTATATAAAAGTTCAAGTTTATATTGGTCATTTCATAAGTTTTGCTTGTCTAGATCACAATTACACAAAGAAACCAGACGTTTGTTTGTTGACTATAAGCAGCCTAGTAAGCCTTACACCAATTTGACTTGGATGGGTATATTTTCTTCAATCGGTAACGGTATAAGCTGGTTTGAAGTCATATAATGAATAACAACTGGAATATAGTGAGGTAATGATCCTTACATTTTGAAGAAATTTGGTACCAGATTATGAAGACAGAATAGTAAAATTTAAGAACAAGAACTTATTGGAAATCCTTCTCCAATTATAGAAAAACTCTTATTACAATCTCCTTATTACATCCCTATTTATAGTTGATTAACCTTATCCATTAAGTTAATCAAGTCTAGTCTAGAATAATCTAGGATAACCAAGTCTAGAATCATCTAGGATAGTCAAGTCTAGAATAAAGTAGAAAAGTCAACGAAGAAGCAAAATTGAAAACAATGACGGCTAGCCCACTTGTTATCCGTTCACATGTTCCACCTCCTCAAATCCATTTGAGATATAATTTCACAAAATAAACCTCTAACTATTACTTTATGTCAAGATTGGTCCAACAATCACCCCCCAATCTTGACCTTGAGTAATCATTTATTTCTTTGAGTCTTCAATCCTTTGAACCCCAAGAATCTCTCTCATTTCAGCAAACTTTAACTTCGGCAATGCTTTTGTAAGAATATCAGCCCGTTGCTGATCCCCACTGATGTGTTCAACTTTAATCTTCTCCATTTCAACACATTCTCGTATGAAATGATACCGTGTGTCGATATGCTTACTTCTTCCATGAAATACCGGATTTTTCATCAATGATATTGCTGACTTATTATCAACTTTGATCGCGACTTGTTCTTCTTTTCTTTCAGTTATTTCAGCTAAGAGTCCCCTTAACCATATTGCTTGACAAGCTGCTGCAGTAGCAGCCATAAATTCTGCTTCGCAGGATGATAAGGCCACTGTTTGTTGTTTTTGTGAATTCCAAGCAATAGGTCCATCATCAAAGTAGAACACTAATCCAGTAGTACCCTTTCCATCATCTGGGTCCACCGAGAAGCTGCTGTCACTAAATCCAGGTAGGTTATTGCTACCATTCCTTCGATAGTGAATACCCAGGTCTATTGTACCTTTCAAGTACCTGAGAATTTGCTTAACAGCTTGAAGATGAGTAATTTTAGGAGTTTGCATATACCTACTTGCATATCCCACCGTGTATGCAAGATCCGGCCGTGTATGAGTTAAATACCGAAGGCATCCAATTGTTTTCCGGTATTTAGTTGCATCAACACATTTGCTGCCATCATCTTTCATCAACTTCAGACCTGGTCCCATTGGATATTTGGTGGAATTGCACTCCCACATTCCTGCTTCCTCTAGGATTCTTTTAGCATATCTTGATTGATGAATTTTTATTCCATCTATGCCTTGTATTACTTCGAGTCCGAGATAATAAGAAAGTAAGCCCAGATCACTCATCTCGAATTTATGTTCCATTTGCCTTTTGAATTGTTTAATTTTCTCCGGGTTATTACCCGTTACAATCAAATCATCAACATAAATTCCTACCAAAAGTGATCCTTCTTGTGTTCTTTTTGTGTATACAGCTTGTTCAAGCTTACACCTTTGAAATCCATATTCCTTTAGAACTCCATCTAATTTTGTATTCCAAGCACGTGGGGCTTGCTTCAAGCCATAGAGAGCCTTTGACAGTCTGTACACCTTTTGTTCCTTCCCCTTTATCACAAAACCTTCTGGTTGAGATACAAAGACTTCTTCCTTGAGGTCACCGTGTAGAAATGCTGTTTTAACATCTAGGTGATGAACATCCCACCCTCTTTGGGCTGCCAAAGCTAGAATAAGTCTAACAGTCTCAAGTCTAGCTACGGGTGCGAATACCTCGTCAAAGTCTACACCATGTGTCTGGATGTAGCCTTTGGCAACTAGCCGTGCTTTATGTCGTGTGACATTTCCTTTTGCATCCCTTTTAATTTTGTATACCCATTTTAGTCCAATAGGTCGGTGTCCTTGGGGTAGATCCATTAACTCCCAAGTATTATTCCTTTCAACGGAAGCTATTTCACCTTCCATAGCTTGCTTTGTAGCTTCCCTGAAATTTGTTGGTTCTCCTTCAGTAAGAAGAAGATCATATACATCACTTTGATTTTTCCAACCTCGAGGTGGTGTATCATCATATGTCTCCTCTTCTGCCATAGATGGATCTGACTCATTGACTGTATCTATCGGGAGACGAGACAACATAGGTCCTCGTTGTTTTACTGTTGCTTCAGGACTGCTAACATCAGAATGGGTTATGCTTTCCTCATTGGTCGATCTTCCTTGACTTGAGGAGTTGCTGCTTTGTGGGCTATATGAGCTACTTGGGCTGCCTGGTTCAGTAGGCCCATTTTCGGAATTTTGATCAGCCGAGAAAACTTCACCGGGGTTTATATGTATCACGAATTCTCCTTTGTGATTAGGTTCTTGATTGTATTATACTCCGGAATGCCAATCCCATTTGCGTGCTTCATCAAATTCCACATCTCGACTGATTACTATTTTCATCTTCTCGGGATCATACATACGATGTGCCTTAGTTCCTGGTTCAGTTCCTAAATAAACCATAGGAATACTTATGTCATCAAGTTTTTTTACTTGATCTGAAGGTACTTTCACATATCCAACACATCCAAACACCCGTAAATGATCAAGATTTGATCTTCTTCCTTTTAAAGCCTCATATGGTGTTTGATTTTTCAGAATCTTCGTGGGCAACCTGTTTAGAATATAAACCGAGTGACGTACTGCTTCAGCCCAGAAACTTTGTGGCATATCCATTGCTTTAAGAATACTCCTTGTTGTGTTCATCACTGTTCGATTTCGCCTTTCAACGATACCATTCTGCTGTGGCGTGTAAGGTGCAATCAACTGTCTTGTGATTCCAGCATAATCACAATACTGATTGAACTCGTTGGATGTAAATTCTCCTCCCCGATCAGTTCTAAGGACCTTTATTTTCCTTCCATATTGATTTTCAGCAATCGCCTTGAATTTCTTGAATTGCTCAAATGCCTCTCCTTTGGTTTTTAACATGAAAGACCACATAAACCTGCTGTGATCATCAACAATCAGCATAACGTACTTGTTTCCCGCTTGGGTGGCAGGGGATATGGGTCCGCACAGGTCTACATAAACCTGTTCCAGTGGATTTTGGGCTCTAAAAGTCGTCTGGACAGGAAAACTTTGTCGTGAATGTTTCCCTGCTAAACATGCTTCACACATCTGTGTAGGGTGATCAATAACCGGCACTCCATCCACTAGATTGTTGGTCCCTAGCCGCTTTATTGTATCAAAGTTCACATGACCGAGACGGGCATGCCACAACCATGCTGGATCATCAATCTTGGCATGTAAACAGATTGGTGTCCCAACCTCGAGATTAATTTTATACAACCGATTAGGGGACCTTTGAACCTTCATTAGCAGCGATCCATCTACCTCAAACATATATAAGAAACCATGTTTGATCCAGATTACACAACCCCCTTCTTCAGCTTGCCCAAGACTAAATATGTTAGTCTTTAAGTATGGGATATAAAGTATGTCGGTCAACAAACGTTGTTCACCATTCTTACATGTTAAAAGAATAGATCCTCTTCCTTCTATATCCACACACGAGTTATCCCCAAATCTCACTGTACCACCAATATCCGTATCAAGTTTTGAAAACAGTCCTTTGTTTCCTGTCATGTGGTTTGTTGCTCCAGTATCTAAGTACCACATGTTTTCTCCACCATCATGTGACTCAATACTTTGCTGGAAAAACCTTCTTTTCACTTAGATGAATTACTTCCTTCTCGCTTCTTTGATTGGCTACGGACATCAATAGTGCAGGTCTGTCATCATTAGCCACTGGTAGTTCGGTTGATCTAGCTTGAGTCAAATTTGCTTGTTCTCCTTTCTTTCGTGTTGGACAATCGGATGAGAAGTGTCCAAATGCATCACATCGAAAACACTGCAGCTTTGATCGATCTTTAGTTAAGTTTTCAGTTATTTGTCTACCAGCAAAAAAGTTTTGTCCGCGGCCTGAACCCCTTCCTCGACCACCAAACTGTCCACGACCTCGGCCCCTACCCCGGGTGTTTTGGCCATTCCCTCGACCTCGACCAAAGTTGTTTTCCCTTTTCTTTCTTGAGTCCCATCCTTCATAGGACAACAGAAGTTGGTCATGGCTGTTATTTGTAGTCTTTAGACTGGTTCGTTCTTCGTAAGCTTTTAGCCTACCCACAACTTCCTGGAATTTCACCGTTTTGAGATCAACCAGTTGTTCGATAGTGGCTGCCATATTTAAGAATTTTTCTGGTATGGCAGTTAATATTTTTCTCACCAACGTGGTTTCCTCAATGACGGTTCCAAGTGCAGCTGATTTTGAGGCAATTCCAGAAAGTTTTGCTGCAAAATCATCAATTTTTTCGTTATCTTTCATCCTTGCTGCTTCAAATTCAGCTTTAAGAGTTTGAAGCCTAGCCTCCATTACTCGTTCAACTCCAAGGTGACGGGTCTTGATTGCATCCCAGATTTCCTTCGCATGGGTGCAACTTGCAACTTGAAGAATCAAGTCTTCAGGTAAAGACTGATACAGATAAGCGATTGCAGCATTATCCTTTTTCTGATCGACATCAGTTCCAGGTTCAATTGATTCCCAGAGTCCATGTGCCTTAAAAATCGCTTTGATCCTAAGCGACCAGATGGGATAATTGGTCGCAGTTAGGATAGGGCACTGGAACGTAAGATGGCTGGTATCCTTGATTGCATCCGAGGTATTGATAATATCCCCCATGAATCTGGTCTTCGATCGACGCTCGTATTTTTCTGTCTTAGAATCTGGTGATTGATCTAGTCCTTTTGATCAACAACACGATCCCTTTTGTAACTCAGCTCTGATACCAATTGAAGAAATTTGGTACCAGATTATGAAGACAGAATAGTAAAATTTAAGAACAAGAACTTATTGGAAATCCTTCTCCAATTATAGAAAAACTCTTATTACAATCTCCTTATTACATCCCTATTTATAGTTGATTAACCTTATCCATTAAGTTAATCAAGTCTAGTCTAGAGTAATCTAGGATAACCAAGTCTAGAATCATCTAGGATAGTCAAGTCTAGAATAAAGTAGAAAAGTCAACGAAGAAGCAAAATTGAAAACAATGACGGCTAGCCCACTTGTTATCCGTTCACATGTTCCACCTCCTCAAATCCATTTGAGATATAATTTCACAAAATAAACCTCTAACTATTACTTTATGTCAAGATTGGTCCAACAATCCTTACATTTTGAAGTCATATATTTTCTTCCATCGTTTTTAAAGTAAGGATTCAACTCTTTAGGATTCACCTTTTTATTCTGAAAAGAAAAAGTTATTAAACCGCGAACGAATGATAGAGCAAGCAAAATCTTGTAAGCACTATAAATAAAGATTTAAATGCAAAATAAAATACTCACTTTATCGACCTGATCATGGGGTATGAACTTAAATCCTGATAACATCTTCCTCATTTATTCATCACAACTTTTGCAGATTTTCGAATTGCTAAACTTGAAGATATCCTAAAAATCATAATCAAACAACAATGTAAAAGTAGTATATTCGGGGACCTACTTCACAACATGGGGACCAAAAGGAGAATCAACTTGCATCACATGTGTTCATGAAAAGTGGATATACACCATATAATAACCAAGTGATAATTAACCTACTGCTGCCACTCAAGATATCTAAGAACCCAAATTTGAACAATAAATTTGTATTAAAACACAGCTACAAAATTTGGTGCACAAATGCCAATAGTTCCAAAAAAGGTTTATGTAAACGTTTATGGTTGAAGAGAGATTAATCATGTGAATTGAATGCGAATACATAAAAAAATCATTCTAATAAAGTACAAACATCTCGTTAAGATTCTTATTCATTATTGTGGAAAGCATTAAATTGATTAGAAGTCGACTGAATTTTACAAGTGGACAAACCCAAATTATTTGAATCGTATTATTGCTACTTAATGATTGAAAATTTACAATATTAGTGAGCATCATATAGATTCAAGTACAAAGGGATTCATTAAACCTATTTATTCATCACACAATAGAATATGTTATGTTGCAAGAAATAAAAAATTCAAGATTGAAGGAGATACCTTGATATGATATGATGAACCGAGCGCAAGATTTTGATAATGGAATCGAATTTTCTATTTGTGCGATGAAGAAACATGAACAAACACATAGAAGGTTTAACATAATAATTGTCATAGTTGACCCTGATTTATTTCATTGATGCCAAAACTGGTCCTTCCATTAAAATTAAAAAATAATCTCTATATGTACTATTCTACTATTTTATTTTATTTTTATTTATTTTATTTTTATTTATATATTAAAAGAAAGGCTTAATAGAACAATTATTTAGTTTATGATTAATTTTCAACCATTAAATTAGGAAAATTACAATCAATACTTCTATAATGTAGCCATCCATTTAAAGTTTTTAGACTTATATTACTAAACAGAGTAGTTAATGAAATGTCCCGTTCTTATTGATTAAAAACGTTCCATATTAATTGATTTCGTTGCGAGGTTTTGACCTCTATATGAGACGTTTTTCAAAGACTGCATTCATTTTTAAAACAAACCATAACCTTTATTTCATAAATAAAGGTTTAAAAAGCTTTACGTAGATTATCAAATAATGATAATCTAAAATATCCTGTTTACACACGACCATTACATAATGGTTTACAATACAAATATGTTACATCGAAATCAGTTTCTTGAATGCAGTTTTTACACAATATCATACAAACATGGACTCCAAATCTTGTCCTTATTTTAGTATGCAACAGCGGAAGCTCTTAATATTCACCTGAGAATAAACATGCTTTAAACGTCAACAAAAATGTTGGTGAGTTATAGGTTTAACCTATATATATCAAATCGTAACAATAGACCACAAGATTTCATATTTCAATACACATCCCATACATAGAGATAAAAATCATTCATATGGTGAACACCTGGTAACCGACATTAACAAGATGCATATATAAGAATATCCCCATCATTCCGGGACACCCTTCGGATATGATATAAATTTCGAAGTACTAAAGCATCCGGTACTTTGGATGGGGTTTGTTAGGCCCAATAGATCTATCTTTAGGATTCGCGTCAATTAGGGTGTCTGTTCCCTAATTCTTAGATTACCAGACTTAATAAAAAGGGGCATATTCGATTTCGATAATTCAACCATAGAATGTAGTTTCACGTACTTGTGTCTATTTTGTAAATCATTTATAAAACCTGCATGTATTCTCATCCCAAAAATATTAGATTTTAAAAGTGGGACTATAACTCACTTTCACAGATTTTTACTTCGTCGGGAAGTAAGACTTGGCCACTGGTTGATTCACGAACCTATAACAATATATACATATATATCAAAGTATGTTCAAAATATATTTACAACACTTTTAATATATTTTGATGTTTTAAGTTTATTAAGTCAGCTGTCCTCGTTAGTAACCTACAACTAGTTGTCCACAGTTAGATGTACAGAAATAAATCGATAAATATTATCTTGAATCAATCCACGACCCAGTGTATACGTATCTCAGTATTGATCACAACTCAAACTATATATATTTTGGAATCAACCTCAACCCTGTATAGCTAACTCCAACATTCACATATAGAGTGTCTATGGTTGTTCCGAAATATATATAGATGTGTCGACATGATAGGTCGAAACATTGTATACGTGTCTATGGTATCTCAAGATTACATAATATACAATACAAGTTGATTAAGTTATGGTTGGAATAGATTTGTTACCAATTTTCACGTAGCTAAAATGAGAAAAATTATCCAATCTTGTTTTACCCATAACTTCTTCATTTTAAATCCGTTTTGAGTGAATCAAATTGCTATGGCTTCATATTGAACTCTATTTTATGAATCTAAACAGAAAAGTATAGGTTTATAGTCGGAAAAATAAGTTACAAGTCATTTTTGTAAAGGTAGTCATTTCAGTCGAAAGAACGACGTCTAGATGACCATTTTAGAAAACATACTTCCACTTTGAGTTTAATCATAATTTTTGGATATAGTTTCATGTTCATAATAAAAATCATTTTCTCAGAATAACAACTTTAAAATCAAAGTTTATCATAGTTTTTAATTAACTAACCCAAAACAGCCCGCGGTGTTACTACGACGGCGTAAATCCGGTTTTACGGTGTTTTTCGTGTTTTCAGGTTTTAAATCATTAAGTTAGCATATCATATAGATATAGAACATGTGTTTAGTTGATTTTAAAAGTCAAGTTAGAAGGATTAACTTTTGTTTGCGAACAAGTTTAGAATTAACTAAACTATGTTCTAGTGATTACAAGTTTAAACCTTCGAATAAGATAGCTTTATATGTATGAATCGAATGATGTTATGAACATCATTACTACCTTAAGTTCCTTGGATAAACCTACTGGAAAAGAGAAAAATGGATCTAGCTTCAATGAATCCTTGGATGGCTCGAAGTTCTTGAAGCAGAATCATGACACGAAAACAAGTTCAAGTAAGATCATCACTTGAAATAAGATTGTTATAGTTATAGAAATTGAACCAAAGTTTGAATATGATTATTACCTTGTATTAGAATGATAACCTACTGTAAGAAACAAAGATTTCTTGAGGTTGGATGATCACCTTACAAGATTGGAAGTGAGCTAGCAAACTTGAAAGTATTCTTGATTTTATGAAACTAGAACTTTTGGAATTTATGAAGAACACTTAGAACTTGAAGATAGAACTTGAGAGAGATCAATTAGATGAAGAAAATTGAAGAATGAAAGTGTTTGTAGGTGTTTTTGGTCGTTGGTGTATGGATTAAATATAAAGGATATGTAATTTTGTTTTCATGTAAATAAGTCATGAATGATTACTCATATTTTTGTAATTTTATGAGATATTTCATGCTAGTTGCCAAATGATGGTTCCCACATGTGTTAGGTGACTCACATGGGCTGCTAAGAGCTGATCATTGGAGTGTATATACCAATAGTACATACATCTAAAAGCTGTGTATTGTACGAGTACGAATACGGGTGCATACGAGTAGAATTGTTGATGAAACTGAACGAGGATGTAATTGTAAGCATTTTTGTTAAGTAGAAGTATTTTGATAAGTGTATTGAAGTCTTTCAAAAGTGTATAAATACATATTAAAACACTACATGTATATACATTTTAACTGAGTCGTTAAGTCATCGTTAGTCGTTACATGTAAGTGTTGTTTTGAAACCTTTAGGTTAACGATCTTGTTAAATGTTGTTAACCCAATGTTTATAATATCAAATGAGATTTTAAATTATTATATTATCATGATATTATCATGTATGAATATCTCTTAATATGATATATATACATTAAATGTCTTTACAACGATAATCGTTACATATATGTCTCGTTTAAAAATCATTAAGTTAGTAGTCTTGTTTTTACATATGTAGTTCATTGTTAATATACTTAATGATATGTTTACTTATCATAGTATCATGTTAACTATATATATATCCATATATATGTCATCATATAGTTTTTACAAGTTTTAACGTTTGTGAATCACCGGTCAACTTGGGTGGTCAATTGTCTATATAAAACATATTTCAATTAATCAAGTCTTAACAAGTTTGATTGCTTAACATGTTGGAAACATTTAATCATGTAAATATCAATCTCAATTAATATATATAAACATGGAAAAGTTCGGGTCACTACAGTACCTACCCGTTAAATAAATTTCGTCCCGAAATTTTAAGCTGTTGAAGGTGTTGACGAATCTTCTGGAAATAGATGCGGGTATTTCTTCTTCATCTGATCTTCACGCTCCCAGGTGAACTCGGGTCCTCTACGAGCATTCCATCGAACCTTAACAATTGGTATCTTGTTTTGCTTAAGTCTTTTAACCTCACGATCCATTATTTCGACGGGTTCTTCGATGAATTGAAGTTTTTCGTTGATTTGGATTTCATCTAACGGAATAGTGAGATCTTCTTTAGCAAAACATTTCTTTAAATTCGAGACGTGGAAAGTGTTATGTACAGCCGCGAGTTGTTGAGGTAACTCTAGTCGGTAAGCTACTGGTCCGATACGATCAATAATCTTGAATGGTCCAATATACCTTGGATTTAATTTCCCTCGTTTACCAAATCGAACAACGCCTTTCCAAGGTGCAACTTTAAGCATGACTATCTCTCCAATTTCAAATTCTATATCTTTTCTTTTAATGTCAGCGTAGCTCTTTTGTCGACTTTGGGCGGTTTTCAACCGTTGTTGAATTTGGATGATCTTCTCGGTAGTTTCTTGTATAATCTCCGGACCCGTAATCTGTCTATCCCCCACTTCACTCCAACAAATCGGAGACCTGCACTTTCTACCATAAAGTGCTTCAAACGGCGCCATCTCAATGCTTGAATGGTAGCTGTTGTTGTAGGAAAATTCTGCTAATGGTAGATGTCGATCCCAACTGTTTCCGAAATCAATAACACATGCTCGTAGCATGTCTTCAAGCGTTTGTATCGTCCTTTCGCTCTGCCCATCAGTTTGTGGATGATAGGCAGTACTCATGTCTAGACGAGTTCCTAATGCTTGCTGTAATGTCTGCCAGAATCTTGAAATAAATCTGCCATCCCTATCAGAGATAATAGAGATTGGTATTCCATGTCTGGAGATGACTTCCTTCAAATACAGTCGTGCTAACTTCTCCATCTTGTCATCTTCTCTTATTGGCAAGAAGTGTGCTGATTTGGTGAGACGATCAACTATTACCCAAATAGTATCAAAACCATTTGCAGTCCTTGGCAATTTAGTGATGAAATCCATGGTAATGTTTTCCCATTTCCATTCCGGGATTTCAGGTTGTTGAAGTAGACCTGATGGTTTCTGATGCTCAGCTTTGACCTTAGAACACGTCAAACATTCTCCTACGTATTTAGCAACATCGGCTTTCATACCCGGCCACCAAAAATATTTCTTGAGATCCTTGTACATCTTCCCCGTTCCAGGATGTATTGAGTATCTAGTTTTATGAGCTTCTCTAAGTACCATTTCTCTCATATCTCCAAATTTTGGTACCCAAATCCATTCAGCCCTATACCGGGTTCCGTCTTCCCGAATATTAAGATGCTTCTCCGATCCTTTGGGTATTTCATCCTTTAAATTTCCCTCTTTTAAAACTCCTTGTTGCGCCTCCTTTATTTGAGTAGTAATGTTATTATGAATCATTATATTCATAGATTTTACTCGAATGGGTTCTCTGTCCTTCCTGCTCAAGGCATCGGCTACCACATTTGCCTTCCCCGGGTGGTAACGAATCTCAAAGTCGTAATCATTCAATAATTCAATCCACCTACGCTGCCTCATATTCAGTTGTTTCTGATTAAATATGTGTTGAAGACTTTTGTGGTCGGTATATATAATACTTTTGACCCCATATAAGTAGTGCCTCCAAGTCTTTAATGCAAAAACAACCGTGCCTAATTCCAAATCATGCGTCGTATAATTTTGTTCGTGAATCTTCAATTGTCTAGACGCATAAGCAATCACCTTCGTTCGTTGCATTAATACACAACCGAGACCTTGCTTTGATGCATCACAATAAATCACAAAATCATCATTCCCTTCAGGCAATGACAATATAGGTGCCGTAGTTAGCTTTTTCTTCAATAACTGAAACGCTTTCTCTTGTTCATCATTCCATTCAAATTTCTTCCCTTTATGCGTTAATGCAGTCAAGGGTTTTGCTATTCTGGAAAAGTCTTGGATGAACCTTCTGTAGTAACCAGCTAGTCCTAAAAACTGGCGTATGTGTTTCGGAGTTTTCGGGGTTTCCCACTTTTCAACAGTTTCTATCTTTGCCGGATCCACCTTAATACCTTCTTTGTTCACTATGTGACCGAGGAATTGAACTTCTTCCAACCAAAATGCACACTTTGAAAACTTAGCGTACAATTCTTCCTTCCTCAATACTTCTAACACCTTTCTCAAATGTTCACCGTGTTCTTGGTCATTCTTTGAGTAAATAAGTATGTCATCAATGAAAACAATGACAAACTTGTCAAGGTATGGTCCACACACTCGGTTCATAAGGTCCATGAACACAGCTGGTGCATTAGTTAAACCAAACGGCATGACCATAAACTCGTAATGACCGTAACGTGTTCTGAAAGCAGTCTTTGGAATATCATCTTCTTTCACCCGCATTTGATGATACCCGGAACGTAAGTCAATCTTTGAATAAACAGACGAGCCTTGTAGTTGATCAAATAAGTCATCGATTCTCGGTAGTGGGTAGCGGTTCTTGATGGTAAGTTTGTTCAACTCTCGGTAGTCGATACACAACCTGAATGTACCATCTTTCTTCTTGACAAACAAAACAGGAGCTCCCCACGGTGATGTGCTTGGTCGAATGAAACCACGCTCTAAAAGTTCTTGTAATTGGCTTTGTAGTTCTTTCATCTCGATGGGTGCGAGTCTGTAAGGAGCACGAGCTATTGGTGCAGCTCCTGGTACAAGATCTATTTGAAATTCAACGGATCGATGTGGGGGTAATCCCGGTAATTCTTTCGGAAATACATCAGGAAATTCTTTTGCGACGGGAACATCATTGATGCTCTTTTCTTCAGTTTGTACTTTCTCGACGTGTGCTAGAACAGCATAGCAACCTTTTCTTATTAGTTTTTGTGCCTTCAAATTACTAATAAGATGTAGCTTCGTGTTGCCCTTTTCTCCGTACACCATTAAGGGTTTTCCTTTTTCTCGTATAATGCGAATTGCATTTTTGTAACAAACGATCTCCGCTTTCACTTCTTTCAACCAGTCCATACCGATTATCACATCAAAACTCCCTAACTCTACTGGTATCAAATCAATCTTAAATGTTTCGCTAACCAGTTTAATTTCTCGATTCCGACATATATTATCTGCTGAAATTAATTTACCATTTGCTAATTCGAGTAAAAATTTACTATCCAAAGGCGTCAATGGACAACGTACCCGAACCAGGAGAACAAATAAAACGTAAGCAGATTTATTGTCAATAAGAAACGTACCCGTAACAAGCTCCGGGTCTTCCTGTGCCTCTGCCGCATTAATATTGAAAACTCTTCCACGGCCTTGTCCATTCGTGTTCTCCTGGTTCGGGCAATTTCTAATAATGTGGCCCGGTTTTCCACATTTATAACAAACTACATTGGCATAACTTGCTCCGACACTACTTGCTCCGCCATTACTCGTTCCGACACCATTTGTTCCTTTCGTTCTATTAACCCCTGGTCCGTAGACCTCACACTTCGCCACGCTATGACCATTTCTTTTACACTTGTTGCAAAATTTGGTGCAGAACCCCGAGTGATTCTTTTCACACCTTTGGCATAGCTGCTTCTGATTGTTGTTGTTGTTGCGGTTATTATTGTTGTTGGGATGATTGTTGTAGTTGCTGTTGTTGTTGTTATTGTTGGGCCGTTTGTTGTAGTTGCGATTGATGTTGCGATTGTTGGGATAATTGTTGCGATTATTGTTGTAATTGCTGTTGTTGTTGTATTGGTGATTCTTATCACCGTTTTCCTCCCACTTTCTTTTGACTTGCTTCACATTGGCCTCTTCAGCAGTCTGTTCTTTAATTCTTTCTTCAATTTGGTTCACGAGTTTGTGAGCCATTCTACATGCCTGTTGTATGGAGGCGGGCTCGTGTGAACTTATATCTTCTTGGATTCTTTCCGGTAATCCTTTCACAAACGCGTCGATCTTTTCTTCCTCATCTTCGAATGCTCCCGGACACAATAGGCACAATTCTGTGAATCGTCTTTCGTACGTGGTAATATCAAATCCTTGGGTTCGTAACCCTCTAAGTTCTGTCTTGAGCTTATTGACCTCGGTTCTGGGACGGTACTTCTCGTTCATCAAGTGCTTGAATGCTGACCACGGTAGTGCGTACGCATCGTCTTGTCCCACTTGCTCTAGATAGGTATTCCACCATGTTAACGCAGAACCTGTGAAGGTATGCGTAGCGTACTTTACTTTGTCCTCTTCAGTACACTTACTTATGGCAAACACCGATTCAACCTTCTCGGTCCACCGTTTCAATCCGATCGGTCCTTCGGTTCCATCAAATTCCAAAGGTTTGCAGGCAGTGAATTCTTTGTAGGTGCATCCTACACGATTTCCTGTACTGCTAGATCCAAGGTTATTGTTGGTATGTAGCGCAGCCTGTACTGCGGCTATGTTTGAAGCTAGAAAAGTACGAAATTCCTCTTCATTCATATTCACGGTGTGTCGAGTAGTCGGTGCCATTTCCTTCAAAATAGTTAAATGGAACAAGTTAATCATACAGAATATTAAGAGTAGTTAATAGTATTTCGTAGCATAATATGAACTCATTTATAAAAGCTTTTTCTTCATATTAGCGTTTTATAAGTTTAAATTCGGGTAGTACCTACCCGTTAAGTTCATACTTAGTAGCTAATATACAATTCAACTACTACAATTCTATATGAAAAACTGATTATAATAATATTTCGCGTTCAAACTTTTATACAATATTTTACAAACTTACAATACCGCTTATTTTACATAAAGCATGAAATATAGCACACAATAACTTTGATACAAGATAGTTGTGAAGATAATTCTAGCTAGTACACAATTCGTTCAGCAAAGGCAATAAAGACACGTAATTCATACGTCCAGAAACAAGTCATGCATTCTGGTTTTACTAGGACTACTTCCCATCCTTGGTCTTGTGCAACATAACCGTTATGGCCGTTGATAAGACAGTGTGTTGTAACGTCGTCAAAGGGACGAGGGTTACGTAATGTCCAACAGTCCCGTAACAATCTAAAAACCTCATTTCTTACCCCAATTACCGACTCCGTCACTTGTGGAAACATTTTGTTTAATAGTTGTAGCCCGATGTTCTTGTTCTCACTTTGGTGAGAAGCGAACATTACTAATCCGTAAGCATAACATGCTTCTTTATGTTGCATGTTAGCCGCTTTTTCTAAATCACGAAGTCCAATATTCGGATATATTGAGTCAAAATAATTTCTTAACCCGTTGCGTAAAATAGCATTTGGGTTCCCCGCAATATATGCGTCAAAGTAAACACATCGTAACTTATGGGTTTCCCAATGTGATATCCCCCATCTTTCAAACGAAAGTCTCTTATAAACCAAGACATTCTTGGAACGTTCTTCGAATGTCTTACAAACTGATCTCGCCTTAAATAGTTGTGCCGAGGAATTCTGGCCGACTCTAGACAAGATTTCATCAATCATGTCTCCGGGTAGGTCTCTTAAAATATTGGGTTGTCTATCCATTTTGTGTTTTTAAACTGTAAAATAGACAAGAGTTAGATTCATAAAAAAAATACTTATTAATACAAGCAATTTTTACATATATCATAAAGCATAAGAACACTATATTACATATATTACACCACACGAATACAACTATCTTATTCCGACTCGCTTGTTTCTTCTTCTTCGGTTTTGGTTCGTTTTGCCAAGTTTCTAGGGATATATGATGTTCCCCTAATACTAACCGTCATTTTCCACATTGGTTTAGAAAAACCTGGTGGTTTAGAGGTTCCCGGGTCATTGTTACAACTTAAGGACTTCGGGGGTTGACGATACATATAAAGTTCATCGGGGTTGGAATTAGATTTCTCTATTTTTATGCTCTTTCCCTTATTATTTTCTTTTGCCTTTTTAAATTCAGTTGGGGTAATTTCTATAACATCATCGGAATTCTCGTCGGAATCCGATTCATCGGAGAATTGGTAATCCTCCCAATATTTTGCTTCCTTGGCGGAAACACCATTGACCATAATTAACCTTGATCGGTTGGTTGAGGATTTTCTTTTACTTAACCGTTTTATTATTTCCCCCACCGGTTCTATTTCTTCATCCGGTTCCGATTCTTCTTCCGGTTCCGACTCTTCTTCCGGTTCCTCTTCGGGAACTTGTGAATCAGTCCACGAATCATTCCAATTTACATTTGACTCTTCATTATTATTAGGTGAGTCAATGGGACTTGTTCTAGAGGTAGACATCTATCACATAATATCAAACGCGTTAAGAGATTAATATATCACATAATATTCACATGTTAAAAATATATAGTTTCCAACAAAATTTGTTAAGCAATCATTTTTCAAGTAAACACGGTCGAAGTCCAGACTCACTAATGCATCCTAACAAACTCGATAAGACACACAAATGCAAAATTCTGGTTCTCTAAGACCAACGCTCTGATACCAACTGAAATGTCCCGTTCTTATTGATTAAAAACGTTCCATATTAATTGATTTCGTTGCGAGGTTTTGACCTCTATATGAGACGTTTTTCAAAGACTGCATTCATTTTTAAAACAAACCATAACCTTTATTTCATAAATAAAGGTTTAAAAAGCTTTACGTAGATTATCAAATAATGATAATCTAAAATATCCTGTTTACACACGACCATTACATAATGGTTTACAATACAAATATGTTACATCGAAATCAGTTTCTTGAATGCAGTTTTTACACAATATCATACAAACATGGACTCCAAATCTTGTCCTTATTTTAGTATGCAACAGCGGAAGCTCTTAATATTCACCTGAGAATAAACATGCTTTAAACGTCAACAAAAATGTTGGTGAGTTATAGGTTTAACCTATATATATCAAATCGTAACAATAGACCACAAGATTTCATATTTCAATACACATCCCATACATAGAGATAAAAATCATTCATATGGTGAACACCTGGTAACCGACATTAACAAGATGCATATATAAGAATATCCCCATCATTCCGGGACACCTTTCGGATATGATATAAATTTCGAAGTACTAAAGCATCCGGTACTTTGGATGGGGTTTGTTAGGCCCAATAGATCTATCTTTAGGATTCGCGTCAATTAGGGTGTCTGTTCCCTAATTCTTATATTACCAGACTTAATAAAAAGGGGCATATTCGATTTCGATAATTCAACCATAGAATGTAGTTTCACGTACTTGTGTCTATTTTGTAAATCATTTATAAAACCTGCATGTATTCTCATCCCAAAAATATTAGATTTTAAAAGTGGGACTATAACTCACTTTCACAGATTTTTACTTCGTCGGGAAGTAAGACTTGGCCACTGGTTGATTCACGAACCTATAACAATATATACATATATATCAAAGTATGTTCAAAATATATTTACAACACTTTTAATATATTTTGATGTTTTAAGTTTATTAAGTCAGCTGTCCTCGTTAGTAACCTACAACTAGTTGTCCACAGTTAGATGTACAGAAATAAATCGATAAATATTATCTTGAATCAATCCACGACCCAGTGTATATGTATCTCAGTATTGATCACAACTCAAACTATATATATTTTGGAATCAACCTCAACCCTGTATAGCTAACTCCAACATTCACATATAGAGTGTCTATGGTTGTTCCGAAATATATATAGATGTGTCGACATGATAGGTCGAAACATTGTATACGTGTCTATGGTATCTCAAGATTACATAATATACAATACAAGTTGATTAAGTTATGGTTGGAATAGATTTGTTACCAATTTTCACGTAGCTAAAATGAGAAAAATTATCCAATCTTGTTTTACCCATAACTTCTTCATTTTAAATCCGTTTTGAGTGAATCAAATTGCTATGGCTTCATATTGAACTCTATTTTATGAATCTAAACAGAAAAGTATAGGTTTATAGTCGGAAAAATAAGTTACAAGTCATTTTTGTAAAGGTAGTCATTTCAGTCGAAAGAACGACGTCTAGATGACCATTTTAGAAAACATACTTCCACTTTGAGTTTAATCATAATTTTTGGATATAGTTTCATGTTCATAATAAAAATCATTTTCTCAGAATAACAACTTTAAAATCAAAGTTTATCATAGTTTTTAATTAACTAACCCAAAACAGCCCGCGGTGTTACTACGACGGCGTAAATCCGGTTTTACGGTGTTTTTCGTGTTTTCAGGTTTTAAATCATTAAGTTAGCATATCATATAGATATAGAACATGTGTTTAGTTGATTTTAAAAGTCAAGTTAGAAGGATTAACTTTTGTTTGCGAACAAGTTTAGAATTAACTAAACTATGTTCTAGTGATTACAAGTTTAAACCTTCGAATAAGATAGCTTTATATGTATGAATCGAATGATGTTATGAACATCATTACTACCTTAAGTTCCTTGGATAAACCTACTGGAAAAGAGAAAAATGGATCTAGCTTCAATGAATCCTTGGATGGCTCGAAGTTCTTGAAGCAGAATCATGACACGAAAACAAGTTCAAGTAAGATCATCACTTGAAATAAGATTGTTATAGTTATAGAAATTGAACCAAAGTTTGAATATGATTATTACCTTGTATTAGAATGATAACCTACTGTAAGAAACAAAGATTTCTTGAGGTTGGATGATCACCTTACAAGATTGGAAGTGAGCTAGCAAACTTGAAAGTATTCTTGATTTTATGAAACTAGAACTTTTGGAATTTATGAAGAACACTTAGAACTTGAAGATAGAACTTGAGAGAGATCAATTAGATGAAGAAAATTGAAGAATGAAAGTGTTTGTAGGTGTTTTTGGTCGTTGGTGTATGGATTAGATATAAAGGATATGTAAATTTTGTTTTCATGTAAATAAGTCATGAATGATTACTCATATTTTTGTAATTTTATGAGATATTTCATGCTAGTTGCCAAATGATGGTTCCCACATGTGTTAGGTGACTCACATGGGCTGCTAAGAGCTGATCATTGGAGTGTATATACCAATAGTACATACATCTAAAAGCTGTGTATTGTACGAGTACGAATACGGGTGCATACGAGTAGAATTGTTGATGAAACTGAACGAGGATGTAATTGTAAGCATTTTTGTTAAGTAGAAGTATTTTGATAAGTGTATTGAAGTCTTTCAAAAGTGTATAAATACATATTAAAACACTACATGTATATACATTTTAACTGAGTCGTTAAGTCATCGTTAGTCGTTACATGTAAGTGTTGTTTTGAAACCTTTAGGTTAACGATCTTGTTAAATGTTGTTAACCCAATGTTTATAATATCAAATGAGATTTTAAATTATTATATTATCATGATATTATCATGTATGAATATCTCTTAATATGATATATATACATTAAATGTCTTTACAACGATAATCGTTACATATATGTCTCGTTTAAAAATCATTAAGTTAGTAGTCTTGTTTTTACATATGTAGTTCATTGTTAATATACTTAATGATATGTTTACTTATCATAGTATCATGTTAACTATATATATATCCATATATATGTCATCATATAGTTTTTACAAGTTTTAACGTTTGTGAATCACCGGTCAACTTGGGTGGTCAATTGTCTATATAAAACATATTTCAATTAATCAAGTCTTAACAAGTTTGATTGCTTAACATGTTGGAAACATTTAATCATGTAAATATCAATCTCAATTAATATATATAAACATGGAAAAGTTCGGGTCACTACAGTTAATATCAAAACACTCAAATCACGACGCAATAACGGTCGAAATAACTAGTCACAGCCAAGAAAATTACAATATCACAACAAATATACAATGAAACTTATACATATTATTTTTCATTTATTCACTTACTAATTTCATTCTTTTTATAATCATATTTTATTTCTATACCATCTCTAATTGATTATATGGTTAATTAATTTAACATTTGAGTAATAAATATACGACTTCACCATCTACTCTTTACAATTTTATATTCTAATAATGCAAAGTATTTTAAGAGGTTTCAAATAAGTTTGTAGATGATGGCAGAGATGGTGGCAGTACAAATGCAAGCGGCGGTGGTTTGTTGTGAGGGTTTTGAAATCAGATTTAGGGTTAGGGAATTGATTGATTTTGATTAGAGTTGAAGAGAAAGAGAAATCAAGAGAAGAGAAAGAGAACATGCCCTGATTTTAAATTAGGGTTCTCAATCTGAAAGACTTTTCAAACTCTTATACTTTGTTCTTCTAATTTTTGTTATACTCCATAATTTTGTTATACTCCGTATTTTTTACTGATTTATTTATTTAATTAAAATTAATCAAGTTGATGATGTCATTAGTTATGCTAATCAAGTGTCACTTGTCCCAGATTATTTTCTAAAATATGATTTTAATTAAAAAGGGATGTCATTAAAGTGGCAATTTTAAAGCATGGATAGATACTTGTGAAATTTATTCACACTCTTTTTGTGATTAAATTTTATTTGATAGGTTTTTTGTTATTATATTATAGAGTATATGTAGTTGTTGATTAAGGCATGTAACAATTGTTGATTAAGGCTAGATCATATTTCATGTTATATCAATTTGTACTATGATAATCCTCTGATTTTCTGATTTTATATAATATTATGTAATTATGTATTTTCTCAAAAAAAAGGAAAAAAAGAAAGACAAGTCATAATTTAATTACAGTACAAATTAATCAAAATTCTCATACTGCCAGGGGAACAAAAGGAAAACTAACACCCCGTATAATCTTCATCTTCACTTGAATATAAAATGATGTATGTATATATATTAAATGGATTTATCTAAAGATAGCACTAAGGACTATCTTTAAGATATTCTAGCATGCAAAAAATGTTTGTACTTTGATTATAACTACCCACAAATAACTCAAAGAATATACAAATATTTATGCATAAAATTTATCCTTAAGCATAGCCCTTAGACCATCTTTATCCTTGACGGGCGTTTTGGCGAGTTGCTGGGTGGGGGTGGGGGTGCTTGATGGGCGTGCTGCCAGACTGTTGTAATGGGGTGGAGTGTTTAGTGGCGTGTTGGGTGATGTGTTAAAATCTGATTGGAAGTTGGGTGAAAAAGAGGATAAAAACTAATTAAAAAAAAGGGAAATACCAACACGCTGCAAACGTTCTACGTGCTGGGTGCACGCACTTGGACCAACACACACACCAACACGCCTTGTTATGGTGTGCTAGGTGGCGTGTTAGCCAACACACACCCCCAACACGCTGCGATAAAGTGGGTTTTAAGGCTACAAATAGAACAATCCATATTAAATATTTTTAAATATTACAACAACAACAACAACAACAACAACAAGCCCAATCTCGCATGTGTGAGGTATGGGAGAGGTGAGACGTAGACAATCCTTCCTCTATCCTAGAAATAAAGAGAAATCATTTCTCTACCCCGAGTGAAACACTCACAAGAGTAGAGAAAGTTCTCCCTCTCTTTGCTCGACGGATAAAGAAATTGCTTTCAAAAGTACCTCCGGCCCAAATATTTTTAAATATTAGTATTAGAGTATTGAATATTAAATTAATTTTATTAATATTATCCTATATATCTAAATGAGATAGTCAAAATGAATAGTACGAGATAGTCTAAATGAATAGCACTATTTGGACTATCTCAATCTCACATTAAAGACCCCAAACTTTATCCAACTTACGAATCGGCCCCCTCCCCAATTTTACTAAAAACCCCACACCCTCGAGAAAATACAAAACACCCCCAACCCTACGGCCTACCCCCTTACCCCGACCCGACCCGATTCGCCTCTCCGTTATTATAACTATAATAATATTATATAATATATTTCGTCCTTTCACGTTTTTTTTTATTTTTTTTTGTTTTCACTTTTTTTCCCTTTTTCTCAAAAAACCCTCAAACTTTGTTCAAAAATTAAAACCGGCCCCCCAAACAGAGGGGTAAAGTGTCAATTAACCATTTTCATACAAAAATTTAACTAAACTTCACCCAAATATTCAACGGGTCATATCTTCTCGCTCGCAACGAGTTAAATTTTTCCGACATCATCGTTAAACTCGAAATAATTTTAGGAACACAATGTCACTAACTATACGCAAAATGGACGCTTTTTAAAAAACGCTAAATATTTGAGGTACTTTTCATACACGTTGATTTTGCGTTAAATTTTTAAAAATCGACAATTCCATAGCGAAACGCGGAGATGCACATATATTGTTAATTTAAAATAACATTTAAATCTTTCACGGATTATACATTTTAGTTTGACTCGAGTTGCGTTTGAACGACATCATCGTTAGCCACGAAATAATTTTACAAACTAAACACACTAAAATATATTGAAAATCGAACCCCGGCGCGAAGCGAGCGTTCGTAAACTAGTTAATATTAATATTAATTAACATGCATTAAATTAATTAAATGATAGTCACACTTGATCACCTTTTCTAGAGTTACATGACACCGTCCCAAATCCCCAAGCCCCATTTTCTCATTTTCCCACTTCACCCTGTAATCCCCACTTCCAGAAACTTCATCAATTCCATCGTCAATTTCAACATTTCGCAAATGAGTATGTACGGAAGAGGAGATCCATGGGGTGGCCCATTAGAAATAAACCCTGCTGACTCAGCAACAGACGACGATCGAAGCCATGATCAATTTGATAAAGCAGCATCAAGGTTTTCATCTAAGTCATTAAATGAAACTCAACAGAGTTGGTTGTTGGGACCTGGGGAACAAAAGAAAAAAAGATATGTTGATCTCGGTTGTGTTATTGTCAGCCGTAAGATTTTTATTTGGACGGTTGGATCGATATTAGCAGCTGCGTTTGTTGTTGGAATTATCATGGTTATTGTCAAGAATGTACCTCACCGTCATAAACCATTACCGCCACCGGATAATTACACTATTGCCCTTCATAAAGCTCTCATGTTCTTCCATGCCCAAAAATGTAAGCTACACTACTATTGGTCTTTTTAGTACAGTATCTAATTACTATTGTTAGTAAATTAGTAATTAGTGTTTGAGTAATTAGTATCAGTCTAAACTCCTAACCACATGCAGCGGTTGTGAATCAAAATGAAAGTTTTTTATAAGATATTGATGAACACCTGCTAAAAAAACACGTACACAAATGCCACGTGTCACCCTGGTTGATTCTACATTTTACCATATTACGGAGTATTTGTTTTGCATAACCAATGATTATAAATTAACAGAGATATTTAAATCTATGTATAAGCTTTTTTTTTATTTTTTTATTTTTTTTTAAGGGCAAACACACACCCATACACGAATTTAAACACAAATATATACATGCCCACCACGGGACTCGAACCCCCAACCTATAGGTTGAAGGGGTCACCTCGATACCGCTAGGCCAATGGCCCTTTGGTGTATAAGCTTTTTTATTAATAATATACGGTAGTACGGTACGTAGTTGTTTGGTAGGAGTAATTGGGTATGCGTGTGATTATTTAATTAGTTATTGAATGTGTTAGTTAAAAGTTTACCATTTTAGTTGAAACTGATTGTACTTGGTATTAAGTTGATTGAGATAACTCAATCTATGTTGCTACCTACACTTTATGGTTTAACTAGACGTCTAGACACAAAAAACTATAATGGGTGGGCCAAACCCGGCCAACTGACCCTTGATTGGAACATTATTTAAAGTTGCCCATTTTGACACATCCTGAGTCATGGGTCACCTGGGTTTAGAGTCATCTACAATGTCTTCAAAGGCCTTACTGTATTATAAGTTGCTTAATGGAGTATCAACTTTTGTATTCTACAAATTAAAATAATTACCCATTTTGATCGTACCCGGGTGGCCGAGTTTGACTAATTACTCTGCCCGCATGACCCATTATAAGTTTATAACGGTACCTTTAGAGGTCGTACTGGATTCAGCCTTACACATTTATACATATCAATAAAACATGAATAATGTATTGCTTGCTGAATTTACTGGTTCGCATTCTTTTGGTTCATGCAGCTGGAAAGCTTCCAAGGCATAATAATGTATCATGGAGAGGTAATTCATGTTTAAACGATGGAAAATCAGACAAATCCGGTGCTGTACTTAAAGATCTGGTAGGTGGTTATTATGATGCCGGAGACGCCATAAAATTTCATTTCCCTAAAGCTTTTGCTATGACTATGTTGAGTTGGAGCGTCATCGAATACAGCGCCAAATACGAAGCTGCTGGAGAGCTCAACCATGTTAAAGAGATTATCAAATGGGGCACTGATTACTTTCTTAAAACGTTCAATTCTACCGCAGACTCTATAAGCCAACTCGTGGCTCAGGTTGGCTTCAAATCTTATCTTCTTTCAGTGTGATTTTTAACTTAAATATGTTGATTGGAAAAATGGGTGGGTTGGTTAATATCTCGAAACACTAGATGTGACTATACCTGACAAACGGGTGATGTTAGGTCGGTTTGGGTAACGGGTCAAGACAGTTTTGCATAGAACGATATGAGAAGTGAAATTTTTTTCCCTGGTGTATTATTAACAGGTAGGAAAAGGTGATACATCTGGGGGCCCAGGTGATCCGAACGATCATACGTGTTGGATGCGGCCCGAGGACATTGATTACGAACGACCCGTGACCATATGCTCTGGTTGTTCAGACCTTGCAGCTGAGATGGCAGCTGCATTAGCTTCAGCCTCCATCGTATTTAAGGACAACAAGGTTTACTCAAAGAAACTGGTACATCCTGAGTCATGGGTCACCTGGGTTTAGAGTCATCTACAATGTCTTCAAAGGCCTTACTGTATTATAAGTTGCTTAATGGAGTATCAACTTTTGTATTCTACAAATTAAAATAATTACCCATTTTGATCGTACCCGGGTGGCCGAGTTTGACTAATTACTCTGCCCGCATGACCCATTATAAGTTTATAACGGTACCTTTAGAGGTCGTACTGGATTCAGCCTTACACATTTATACATATCAATAAAACATGAATAATGTATTGCTTGCTGAATTTACTGGTTCGCATTCTTTTGGTTCATGCAGCTGGAAAGCTTCCAAGGCATAATAATGTATCATGGAGAGGTAATTCATGTTTAAACGATGGAAAATCAGACAAATCCGGTGCTGTACTTAAAGATCTGGTAGGTGGTTATTATGATGCCGGAGACGCCATAAAATTTCATTTCCCTAAAGCTTTTGCTATGACTATGTTGAGTTGGAGCGTCATCGAATACAGCGCCAAATACGAAGCTGCTGGAGAGCTCAACCATGTTAAAGAGATTATCAAATGGGGCACTGATTACTTTCTTAAAACGTTCAATTCTACCGCAGACTCTATAAGCCAACTCGTGGCTCAGGTTGGCTTCAAATCTTATCTTCTTTCAGTGTGATTTTTAACTTAAATATGTTGATTGGAAAAATGGGTGGGTTGGTTAATATCTCGAAACACTAGATGTGACTATACCTGACAAACGGGTGATGTTAGGTCGGTTTGGGTAACGGGTCAAGACAGTTTTGCATAGAACGATATGAGAAGTGAAATTTTTTTCCCTGGTGTATTATTAACAGGTAGGAAAAGGTGATACATCTGGGGGCCCAGGTGATCCGAACGATCATACGTGTTGGATGCGGCCCGAGGACATTGATTACGAACGACCCGTGACCATATGCTCTGGTTGTTCAGACCTTGCAGCTGAGATGGCAGCTGCATTAGCTTCAGCCTCCATCGTATTTAAGGACAACAAGGTTTACTCAAAGAAACTGGTACATGGGGCCGAAACCCTTTGGAAATTTTCTAGAGACCATCGTGGTTCATATAGTTCGGGTAATGCAGATGCTGCAACTTTTTACAATTCAAGCATGTATTGGGATGAGTTTGTATGGGGAGGTGCGTGGATGTATTACGCAACCGGAAATCAGTCCTATCTTTACCTTGCTAGTCACCCGACACTAGCTAAACATGCTGGTGCATTTTGGGGTGGACCCGATTACGGTGTTCTAAGTTGGGACAACAAGCTTACAGGAGGTCAAGTAAGGTTACTAACCATGGTTAGGTTGTGAATTTTTTACTTATTTATTGTTTCCAATTCTCTAAACGTACCTCTAACTCAGGGCCGGCCCGGAAGGGGTGCAACCGGAACAAGTGCACAGGGCCCAACAATTTTGGGGGCTCAATATTTCTTTTATACAAAATTTATTAAGCCCACCCTTTAGTCTATTTCCTGGAAGGAGTATAGAGAAATAAAGCCCAAGAATAAAATGCATGGATTCACTTCATCATGTTTTATGAATCAGGACGTTTGATTTTAAAGAGTTCATTATCTTGATAATACATCGATGTGGGAGACAAAACAGATGTGGGAGACAAAACAGATTCCGTCTAACAAATTCTATCTAATGATGAATATTTATAATATGAACTTTTTTCTCAAGCCTTATCCTTTTTAATTTTTAAGATACAACAAATGCTCTTGTAGTTCAAATTGCCAGACATCTTTTGGTAATTTTACTTCTCGATATCTTCGTTATTCCATCTAAATGCTCTCTTAGTTCTAAAATATAGCTAAAGATACAATCTTTTTTCTTAAAGAAAAATATCTCATATCTCATTAATTAATAATAATATAGCAATATACTAGGAAGTAGAACCAAGACGATCATAGTAAACTACAACAACCCTACACATTGTGTTCTAAAATTACTATATCTGGCAAACGGCATGTAATTCTAATGCAATATGTTTTATGTTTATTGATATGACGTTAATTGTCGTTTTGTCTAATAGTTTATATTTTCTTTAAGGGCCCTCGCTCAGGGCCCTCAAATTCTCGAGACCGGCCCTGCTCTAACGGATCTTATTTTATCTTATGTCTGCGCGAGCCCGCAAGCCTTTTTTTACTGCAGATTCTTTGTTTTTTCTAAGGACATAAGATAAATAATGTCCTATTGACATAAAAATAAACAAAAAAATACATAGTTTTCACTATCTACAGACTTTTAGGTCACATATTCTCGGCAGACATGGTCCACAGATCTCGCAGATCTTCAGACAAAAACATCATAGAAAACAAACAACACCTTAATGTCTTGTTAGGTAGTGTGTTTCATACGTGTTGTATTTTCAGGTGTTACTGACTCGACTGAGATTATTTTTGAGTCCTGGTTATCCGTATGAAAATATATTGAAGACGTTTCATAACCAAACAAGCATAATCATGTGCTCATACTTGCCTTACTTCACTAGTTTCAACAGGACAAGAGGTAATAAACTAACAATTTACGTTTCAACATGAACTTGATGTTAACCTTTTTTTTTTTTTTTGTATTTCAGGTGGGTTGATCCAGTTAAATCATGGTAGACCGCAGCCTCTTCAGTATGTTGTTAATGCAGCCTTTTTAGCCACCCTTTATAGTGACTATCTTGATGCTGCAGACACTCCAGGGTGGTACTGTGGACCCAACTTTTACTCAACTGATGTGCTACGTAGATTTGCTGAGACTCAGGTATGCAATACGTTGAAATATACCTGGAAAACGGGTCGGATTGGGTCGAGACCTGATCCGGCTTGGGTCAAAACGGGTCATGTGTCAAACGGGTCAGATATTTTAGACGGGTCAAACGAGTCAAATAATTTAGACAGGTCAAACGAGCCGGGTCTAAATGGGTTGGGTCGGGTTGGGTGGGGCCCATTTCCTCACATATTGTTTTCATTCTTTGAAGTTTCTTTCTTAGATTAGTTTATAATGGTGTTTAATGCAATAGATTAACTATATTCTTGGCAAGAACCCGAGAAGGATGAGTTATGTTGTGGGTTACGGGAATCATTACCCGAAACACGTTCACCACAGAGGCGCATCGATACCCAAGAACAAGATTAAGTACAACTGTAAAGGAGGATACAAGTGGAGAGACTCTAAAAAACCCAATCCCAACACTATTATCGGAGCTATGGTTGCTGGCCCAGATAAACATGATGGATTCCACGATGTGCGTACGAATTACAATTTCACAGAGCCCACCATTGCTGGCAATGCCGGTTTAGTTGCAGCCTTGGTAGCCTTGTCGGGTGACAGAACAACTAAGATTGATAAAAACACCATTTTTTCAGCCGTACCGCCTATGTTTCCAACTCCTCCCCCACCGCCAGCTCCCTGGAAGCCGTGAATCGTGTCTCGTGTTTATGAAGGGTTATTGGAGTATGAACTGACCGCTCGCTCTCGCGTGTTGGCTTTTAGAGTATAAGGATATGAAAGACTAGTGAACTTGAACATGAGGTGGTTGAATGATGGATGGAGAAGCTGGGCTAGTGATATGGAGTATGTAAATTTTATATAGTATGCTTGTTTAATGTTTGTAAGTAAAGTAATAAGTAAAGCGAATAATCTTGGTACTATTTGGAACAAGAGAAACTTGGTCACACTGACGATGAGTTAAATAAAAGTAACACACACATGCTTTTCATTTTTCTTTCTTTTTTACATCACTTGAGGAATTGCACAATTTGTGTAAAACGCACAGGGTTGTGAACAACTCAACCAGCGACGAATCTAGAAATTATAGTTACATTTAACACTAGTTAAAAATTCAAAATAATCTACACTATCTAGTTTGTCAAAAAAAAAATTATATTATCCAGCGGTATCACTAATTAAAAGTTCAAATTTTTTTTATTATATCGCGTATTTCATTGGTAGCCCGTGTTATCACTTGGTATATACTAGGTCTGTCCTTTTAAGTGTATTTACTAGGTCCGCCCTTGAAGTCAGCTTGAGCTTTGCTTTTTAGGTAAATTCGAGCATGTTGGTTTGTTATTGACAAACTTTCATCATTCAACTAAACTTCATAATAAAGAAGTGATAAATTATTTGAACTATTTTACTTAGACATACAACAGTTGTTTTGACCCTTTTCTCGGACCTCGGCTGATGCGACTGTTTCTTCTGACTGGGGCGGTTCCACCCTTGGGGAGGGTACAACTTTGTAGTCTTCTACATAGAAATCCAACTTGTTTTGTATCTTTTAGTTCCGGAAATTGTCTTGTTTATAAAATGTCATTCCTTTCGTGTTCCTTTCGTGTTTTCGTCATGCTTTTAACAATTTACTTGCCTTACTTTTCATTCATTTGTTAATGCATTTCTTGCCTTTATTGAATGATCTTATTGTAAATGCGGAAGAGCAAGAACAAAAGAGATCTTACTCAAATATACTCAAAAGATACCTTATTGATTTTAAAACTTGGTCATACTCAAGACTTCTTTAATTATAGAACTTGATTCACTAGACTATCCTTTGATGATTAATTTACTTACTTGATAATAGTTTAAAATACTCAATTGACGTGATTTTTTTTGCCGAAAAACAGACAAGAATTAAAATTAAAATAGATGGAAAGGATCCAAGTGTCTTAGAACATTGATTCGTCTGATTGATAGATGTGATCTATGTGACACATTTAATGAAACTAAGCCAATGTACAAACTCAACACATTGCACTATTAGAATGTAAATATTCTAATATGCACAAATACGACATATTAAAAACTAACATGTGAAACAACAATTACAAATTAAAAACTCCCCTAAAACTATGTCTAAGCCACACCCATATATCATCAAAGATCCAAAACAATCAAGAATCAATTGCAACCAATCATCAACAACGGAAACCGGAAACCATAAACCACAACCAACTTGATTGATTATTATTACTCTGTATATCACATATTACTTACGGAGTAAGAGTGTTTTTCCCTACCCAAAAAAAAATTACCGTAGAATTTTTCACATGTTTATGTTTGCTATGTTCTCTATAAGCAGCCCTCTTGTTTTTTTTTTTTTTTTAATTACATAATTACACATTATTGCATTACATTTACATATTGCATGTAATATAGAAGGCGTTCAAAAAGGAGTCGTGTTCAATTCTAGCAAATAATTGTTCGTTTCGGTGCAAGATAGGAAGTCGAGGATCAAAAGGAAAAAGAAAATTACCTATGAAGAAGTGATGGAGGTTTTTGGCGATTTTATCAAAAATGCTTGAGCGTTTTGTGTTTCGGGTGATGAAGGTCTTCCTTTTGTCTTATGATGAATATGAGTCTTGATGTTCCGATTACCGGTTAGATTGGATTTCATTTTTTCCATTTCGTTTCTGTTTCAGTCCTTTTTCCTCATTGTTAATGTCGTGAGTTTTATGTAGGTTTTGTTTAGTTGTGCTCGATGTAACGACCCGTCAAAATCGCTATTGACGCGGCACGTTAATCATTGATTCCACAGTGAGGTTTTGACCTCTATATGATACGTTTTGATAAAATATTGCATTCATTAAAATAAGTGACTTTCTAAACATAGAAAGTTATAAACATATGGGCGAGTGCTTAGGTATAAGCAAAATCCCAAAATACATAAGTCTTTAATTTACAGGTTGACATCACAGTCCAATTATTTATTACACAACGCAGTTTTATTTTGAATGCAATAAACTTTGTACAAAGCATGAGAGACTCCATGCAGGTAACAAGCACATCACAGCGGAAGCATTCTAAGGACCTGAGAATAAAACATGCTAAAAAGTCAACACGAATGTTAGTGAGTTATAAGTTTAATTGCTCGAGTCATAAACATATATAAAGATAGACCACAAGATTTCATCAAAAGTTTATCAATAGATTATACGTAACACAGCACCCTGGTAACTAAACTTAACGCTATAGTGATAATTACCCCATTCGTTTTAATACACGCAAACCAACGTCTCTTAAACTCAAATAACATACGTCCGTTAAAAGGCTAGCGCTCTAGCTCGGACGGGGATGTCAAGCCCTATGGATCCAAATACAATTATTCGCGCCCACCAGTCCATATCCTATGTACTGGCAGCTACTAGTTACCAAAGCTAAGGGATTTTCGGTTTAACTCAGTGTAGGATTTTGTATGTACTTGTGTCTTATTGCGTTTAAAATAAATTGCATGTATTCTCAGCCCAAAAAATATTTAAAGTATTTAAAAAGGGAGACTATAAACTCACAGTTCAATATTGCGATTCAATATTGTAGGTAAATTGCGTAGACGTAATGATGGTAGACGACTGTATGATTGGCCTTGGATTCAAGAACAATACCCCGAACAATACCCAATACTTCCTTAGCTTAAAGCGGTTTGAAACCCGAATTAAAACACTCTCGTATATACCTTATTATTATTAAACTTAAATTTAAAATTATAATTATAATATAAATATAAATAAATTACAGAAGAAAATTTATGAAATATTCGTCGAGCAAAACAGACCTTTTATAGTACTTTTCGATTTACCGTAGCTCATGCGATCGCATGAGTTTTCAGTGTTTTTGCCATGCGATCGCATGGCCGCCTTTTCTGTTTTTGTTTGCTAGTTCGTCGGCAGCAATAGTACTGTAGCAAACAGTGTTTACTGTAGCAAACAGTGTTTACTGTAGCAATAGTATTCTACTGTAGCAAATAGTGTGTTACTGCAGCAATCACTGTAGCAAAGTCGTTTCACTGTAGCACTGTAGCAAAATACAGTTTCACTGTAGCAAATAGTGTTTTACTGTAGCAAATAGTGTTTACTGTAGCAAATAGTGTTTTACTGTAGCAAAGTAATTTTTACTGTAGCAAATAGGGTTTTACTGTAGGAAAATCATTTTTACTTGTACATATATATATATACATACATATAATTGTTCATGAATCGTCGAGAGTAATCAAAGGTAATTGTATATATGAAACAGTTCTAAAATTTTGAGACTCAATCTAACAGACTTTGTTTAACGTGTCAAAATAATAAATCGTATAGAGAATTGGTTTAAATTAGTCGAAATTTTCTGGGTCATCACACTCGATTTTCTTGATTTGTAGTAAATTTAAAGGAGGTTTCATTTTTTATGAATGTTCTTTTGTTATATATAACTAGTGGAGGAGCCTTCGCTCCGCGTCGGGACTCCGTTTCGGATATAATTTGTTGTGTTTGGTTCGTAAAATTATTTCGTGTTTAACGGGTATGTCAGTTAAACCTATCCCAAGTCGTACGAAAATTTAAAGGCGGTTAAAAATTTAGGTGGATTTGTTGGGGAGTTTTATGAAAAATAAAGAAGTTACGATTTGGCCCTTGAACTTTAACTTTAGACCCCTATGGAGTTTACATTTTTTACCCTAGGAATTTACATTTGGCGCCCTAAAGTTTATAATGGTTCTCAATGTTTAGTGTGGTGTCATTGTGGGTACAGTCTTTTTGCACGACGTATAAACGATTAAAGCATGAGGAAGAACTATTCATAAAGCCTTTGTCTTTTAGAGATGTAGAGAATTATATATATATATATATATATATATATATATATATATATATATATATATATATATATATATATATAATGAGTTACGTAGCTAATTTATAATAAGAAAAAAAGTTAAACACTAATAAAGTGAAAAATTATGTGGTTGATTTAATAATAATAATAATAATAATAATAATAATAATAATAACTGTGGTGATCCTTACACCACCAAATTTTTACCATACACCACTAAATTACTTATTTTGCCAATTTTACCCTTACTAGCCAAAATTAAGTAACCCTTTCAATTATTCTAAAATTAAAAACCTACATTCCACATACATTAGAAATTCCATCCACGACCGCTTCTTCTCAATTCTTCAACATTTTCTACAATTAAACAGAGGTCTCTTTTAACATCTTCATTATTACTGCTAGTTATATTTTAATTATACTTATTTATGTTAGTTAGTTTTAGAATCAATTAATTTTTCATTCTTTAAGAAAGTAATACTCCGTTTCTGGTGTTTTATTAAACATACAGGAATAGTTGGACAGGAATCTTCTTTACCCCTATATCCAATTTTTTTTTAGAAGGCAATATTTTATTAATACTTGAATGTTATACATAATACATAAGGTAACAAAACAAGGGATAACGAGCTAGAATCCTATGTTAGCCACCCATGATCACAAATTTGTTTCGCAAATGCTACATAACAATTATAACAAAAAGGAAATTGGATTATGTAGCCACTCGTGCCATTCGATTTTCTTTTTCTTGCAACGCTTCGTGATCCATTCAAAGCTCAAAACTTGAATCTCATTCAAAGCAACCGGGGGTGACCATGTCTTGTTCTTGAAAACTTTGTGATTCCTATTTTTTCATATAAGATACGGACTAGTCTAAACAACCGATTGTCAAATTTGGTTACCTAATTCCGAACAAGGTGACACACTATTACCACAAAGTAAGCTTTCCATGTTGAAATGCGACGATCTTGAACCCCACCAATTAAAGACTTTTTCCCAAATAGCGGTAGCATCATTACACGCAATCATAGCATGGTCTACAGATTCAATATCATTATCCCTATATCCAATTTATAATCATGTCCTTCAAAAACGACATGCTACTCATAAATTTTAAAACAGTATACGACAATCAAACCCTTTGGTTGATATATATTTGTATAATCTATCAATTACATATCTGATTCTATTGATGAGTTATTAAAGAGCGTCCATGAATTTTATTATGCAAGAGAACAAGAGAATATGGGATTTCAATCGGCAATTCAAACAACTGTTAGAGTTTTTTTTAGATAAATAAAACAATTAGACGAACAGAAATTTTTTTACAAAGAATAAAAGTGCTTTTATAAGCAAATTTCGGAATATACACCACTCTTTGAAGTATAAATCACTGAAATACATAAATAGTAAAATATAAGGAAAAGTATAAAAAGAATACAAAAGTTTATAGAGTTAAAATCGGAGTAGTATTTATGAAATTATTTTAGGGAAATGAAAGGTGTATATATTTATGCCTAGTAAGGGTAAAATAGTCAAAATAAGTAATTTAGTGGTGTATGATAAAAATTTGGTGGTGTAAGTATCACCACCCTAATAATAATAATAATAGTAATAAATAAATAGTTGTTAGTTAGTAAAAATTATGGGATCGATATATAATGAATGAGAAGTGTAATGGTTAAAGTATAAAATGTGGAGATTATGTGGTAAGTTTATAAAAACTATAGAGTTAAGTGTTTTAAAGGCGGAGATTAAATTGTAAGAATATAAAAAGTTTAAGGAGTGTTTGTGAAACTACGAGGGCTACTATTGGGATGTAGAGAAATATATAAGTTTAAAGTTTATTTATTGTTATAATTCAGTAGGCTTATAACTACCTTTAGTGATTTGATTATTGATTAAGAATACTAATAATGAAGTGTAAGAACAAAGATGATAATGGAGAGAAAGAAAGAAACACTTTGTAAGTGTGAGAAATGGTGCAAGTTTAATGCTTGCATTCATGGCTATTTATAGCAAAAATATCACAAGTTTAGGTAATACAATAATATTACTTTTGTGTATCAATAATTGACTATCCATTTATATATATATATTTATATATTATAACACTCCCCCTTGGATAGCAATTTTGTTTGTTGAAGATCAACTGTAAGTTACTGCCTCGTTAAAAACCTTGCTAAAGAAAACCCAGTGGGAAAAACTTTAGCTAAGGGAAAAAGAGTGCAGCATGGAGTTGACTCCCCCTCAAGTAGACATCGCTTCGGTTGTTACATCTTTTGAACATGTCTCATGCCAATGTTATGAACGTGTGTTCTGAAAATAGCAGTTGGAAGTGCTTTCGTGAAAAGATCAGCAGAGTTTTTGCTGGATTGAACATATCTCATTTCAATCTCGTTGTCCTTAATGAGATTTTGAGTGTATGAGAAGAATCTAGGAGGTATGTGTTTGGTTCGGTCACTTTTGATATACCCTTCTTTCATCTGTGCTATGCAAGCTGCATTATCTTCATAGATAATTGTTGGACTTTTATCGCATTCTAGTCCACAAGAATCAGTAATGATTTGTGTCATTGATCTCAACCAAAAACATTCCCGAGTAGCTTCATGTAATGCAATCACTTCGGCATGATTTGATGATGTAGCAACAAGTGTTTGTTTTTGAGAACGCCATGATATTGCAGTACCTCCATTTAGGAATACATATCCAGTTTGAGATTTAGCTTTATGTGGATCAGATAAATAACCTGCATCAGCATAACCAACCAAATCTTGTTTTGATTCGTTAGAATAAAATAATCCTAAATCAGTAGTTCCTCGAAGGTATCGAAATATGTGTTTGATCCCATTCCAGTGTCTTTTGGTAGGAGCAGAGCTGAACCTTGCCAACAAATTAACTGCAAAAGAAATGTCAGGTCTTGTATAATTTGTAAGATACATAAGAGCTCCAATTGCACTAAGATATGGTACTTCTGGTCCAAGAATATCTTCATGATCTTCACATGGACGAAATGGATCAGTTTCAACATTGAGTGATCTAACAACCATAGGAGTACTTAATGGTTTTGCCTTGTCCATATTGAAACGTTTTCAAAATCTTTTCAGTATATGTTGTTTGATGTACAAGTAAACCATTAGGCATATGCTCAATTTGTAAACCAAGGCAATACTTGGTTTTTCCGAGATCTTTCATTTCAAATTCTTTCTTTAGAAGTTGAATGGCTTCATAGATCTCTTTATTTGTACCTATGATGTTAAGATCATCAACATAAACAGCTATGATCACATATCCGGATATTGTTTTCTTAATGAAAACACAAGGGCAAGTAAGGTTATTTGTATACCCTTTGCTTATCAAGTAATCACTTAATCGGTTATACCACATACGTCCCGATTGTTTTAACCCATATAAAGATCTTTGTAATTTAATCGAATACATTTCTTTGGGTTTTGCATTTGATGCTTCTGGTACCTTAAATCCTTCAGGTATCTTCATATATATATCACTATCAAGTGATCCATATAGGTAAGCAGTCACAACATCCATGAGATGCATTTCTAAATTTTTAGAAACTGCCAGGCTGATTAAGTACCTAAAAGTAATTGCATCCATAACAGGGGAATAAGTTTCTTCATAATCAATTCCCGGTCTTTGAGAAAAACCTTGAGCTACAAGTCTAGCTTTATACCTTGTAACTTCATTTTTCTCATTTCTTTTTCGGACAAAAATCCATCTGTATCCTACAGGTTTCACATCTTTAGGAGTGAGAATGATGGATCCGAAAACTTTTCTTTTATTGAGTGATTCTAATTCAGCTCATATTGCTTCTTTCCATTGAGCCCAATCATGTCTATTTTGACATTCAACCATAGATGTTGGTTCTGGATCATCATCATTATTCATGATGTCATATGCAACATTAAATGAAAATTTCTCATCAAGATTTTTCATTTCATTTCGGTTCCATAATATTTTTGAATATGCATAATTGATTGCAATTTCTGTATTGACATCATCAATCTCCTCTGCAGTAGGAGTACTGATTTGTGGTTCTTCTTGAACACTTTCTTTTACTTCATTATCAGCTGATTTTCTTTTTCGAGGATTTTTATCCTTTGAACCAATTGGTCTTCCACGTTTCTGACGTGGCAAAGATTCATGAGTGACGTTATTGCCAGCTTTTGGAATTTCAATTCGAGCTGGAGTATTTACTGCTGGTATATATGATTTTGTCACCGTTTTTGTATCTGTAAATGCATCAGGCAATTGATTTGCAAGTTCTTGTATATGCATTATCTTTTGAACTTCTGTCTCGCATTCTTTTGTGCGAGGATCAAGATACTTTAATTGAGGTTCACACCATGAAACATCATTTTCTTTATTTTTCATTTCTCCCCCTAATCTAGGGAACAATGTTTCATTAAAATGACAATCAGCAAAACGTGCTGTAAAAACGTCACCTGTCATAGGTTCAATATACCTTAATATTGAAGATGTTTCATATCCAACATATATTCCCAACCTCCTTTGAGGACCCATTTTTGTACGTTGTGGTGTCGCAATTGGAACATACACTGCACAACCAAATGTTCTAAGATGGGAAATATTTGGCTCTTGACCAAAAGCAAGTTGTAGGGGAGAATATTTATGACTTGCACTTGGTCTGATGCGAATCAATGCAGCAGCATGTAAAATTGCATGACCCCATATAGATACAGGGAGTTTTGTTCTCATTATCAATGGTCTAGCGATTAACTGTAAACGTTTAATCAATGACTCGGCTAAACCATTTTGTGTATGCACATGAGCAACAGAATGTTCAACAACAATTCCTATAGACATGCAATAGTCATTAAATGCTTGAGATGTAAATTCACCAGCATTATCAAGTCTCACCCTTTTAATGGTGTAATCAGGAAAATGAGCTCTCAATTTAATAATTTGGGCAAGAAATTTTGCAAATGCCACATTACGGCTTGATAACAGACAAACATGAGACCATCTGCTAGATGCGTCTATTAGAACCATGAAATATCTAAATGGTCCACATGGTGGATGAATTGGTCCACATATATCACCTTGAATTCTTTCAAGAAACATTGGTGATTCTTTCTCAACCTTAAGTGGTGAGGGTCTAGTTATCAATTTTCCAAGAGAGCAAGATGTACATGGAACCATTGTATCATGATGGATTTTTATATCTTTTAGTGGATGTCCATGAGTACATTCAATAATCCTTTTCATCATTGTTGATCCTGGATGGCCTAATCTGTTATGCCATAAACTGAATACACCAGGATCAATATATTTTTCGTTAACTACCATATGTATTTCTGGTACATTTATATGTGTATAATGTAATCCAGAACTAAGTCTTGGCAGTTTTTCAACCACATGACTCTTGTCAGTGATACTTAAATATTTCTCATTTTCTGTTGTCACTGACTGATAATCATACCCGTTAAGGTATATGTCGGAGAAACTCAATAAATTTCTGCTTGACTTGGGAGAAAATAAGGCATCATTTATTAAAAATTTTGTACCATTTGGTAGTATGAAATTTGCCTTTCCTATCCCTTTTATCAAGTTAGCAGGTCCTTATATTGTATGTATAGTTCCTTCCGTTGGTTTTAGATCAATAAAATATTTCTCGGATTTAAGTATAGTGTGTGTAGTTCCACTGTCTGCTATACAGAGATCTCCACCACTTGATTGATGTTGTATTCCAGCAAAATTCATATTGAACTTCATATATAAGAAATAAATAGTGAGTACATTAATATTACACAATATTTTACACGCAAATAGATAGTACTGAAACATTTAGCAAACATAATGACAAAAACAGACGATATTAAATCGTTTATTTTTCGAAAGACACACAACTTAAACATTCAAGAAATCTTCATATAAATCAGATGGTTTCTCAGTGACTGTTGGATCGACGTTATCCACAAAGTTTACTTCCTTTTCTTTATCTATCAGCGAATCCTGATACATCTTAACAAGATGTTTAGATGTTCGGCAAGTATTAGCCCAGTGGCCCATTCTACCACATATGTAGCAAGATTCTTCAGAATTTTTAGAAGAATTTTCTTCAACATCTTGTTTAGTGGGCTTGTTTTGTGGTTGATATTTATATTTTCGTGGATTATTATTTCTTTGACCGCCACGACCACGACCACGTCCTCGCCCATTACCATTACCATAAGGATGGTTTCTACCATAGTTATGGCTTTTGGCATGATGATGGTGATGGTTATTATAACCACGACCTTGCCCGCGTCCTTGTCCCTGTTTATAATTATTTGCAGTATTTGCTTCAGGGATTGCAAGTGTACCAGTAGGACGGGATTGCTGATTTTTCATTAATAGCTCATCATTTTGCTCTGCAACTAAGAGATATGAATTAAGTTCAGGATATGTTTTGAACTTTAGCATTCTCAAATTTCTTTGCACTGTGATGTTTGCAGCATTCATTGTGGAGAAAGTTTTCTCCATCATGTCTGCATCACTTATTTCATGTCCACAGAATTAAATTGTGAACATGTATTATACAGAGCTGAGCTATATTCATTTACTTTCTTAAAGTCTTGGAACCTTAATGTTCTCCATTGTTCCATAGCAGCTGGAAGTAAAATTTCTCTTTGATTATTGAATCTGCTTTTGAGACCTTCCCATAAAACATGGGGATCTTCTACAGTCACATAATTATTTTGTAAGCATTCATCAATATGTTGATGAATAAAGCAACATGCCGTTGCTTGTTCTTTTTCAGAACAAGTGTTGTTTTCATTTATGGCTTCAAGAATGCCCATTGATTTAAGATGCATTTTTACTTTTATAACCCATGACATGTAGTTGTTTCCAGTTGATTCTAAAGGAGTAAATTTAAGCTTTTCCAGATTCAACATTTTCTATTAAAACAAACAACATGATAAATTATAGTCACTTTATATTCATAAGTATATAAACATTAAACATAAATTTAATATAACATAAATGATAAGTAGGTGACAGTGTCGACCATATGTAAGCAATCATTAATAAATGTTATATAACATAAATATAAATATTAGTAAACATAAATGATAATTAGGCGACAGTGTCGGCCATATAAATGTTAGATAATTGAAATATAAATGTTAGTAACATAAATGATAATTAGACGACAGTGTCGACCATATATTATTCAGGTGGTATAACCGACCATATATCATTTAGGTGGCAGAGCCAACCATAACTAGTATTAAGATTATCGTGCTGATAACGTGTTATAATTCAGTAGGCTTATAACTACCTTTAGTGGTTTGATTCTTGATGTTATAATTCAGTAGGCTTATAACTACCTTTAGTGATTTGATTCTTGATTAAGAATACTAATAATGAAGTGTAAGAACAAAGATGATAATGGAGAGAAAGAAAGAAACACTTTGTAAGTGTGAGAAATGGTGCAAGTTTAATGCTTGCATTCATGGCTATTTATAGCAAAAATATCACAAGTTTAGGTAATACAATAATATTACTTTTGTGTATCAATAATTGACTATCCATTTATATATATATATATTTATATATTATAACATTTATATCCATTTTTCGCCAAAACAAAAAGAAAAAAAAAATTATTACATATTACATATCTGCCCCAAATCTTATGATCTAACCCAAACTTTTTATCAACTCTTTTGAAAAACGACCGGTAAATTGAATACAGTAAGTCGACGTTGATTCACACCGGCGAATGCATTCCACGACTCAATTTACAAGCTAATTTCACAAAATTCGACTAGTTGACAACATCTTATGAGAAATCTACGTGTTAATCGACAACAAAAAGTCGTAAGTTTACTTATCGTTGATTGTAATTAGATCCACAGCTCCATTGATTAGATTCGGCCACAATAATGTTACGTTTGAAAGCATTTCGACCTACAAATGATAAGATCGTGAAGATCCAATTGCATCCTACTCATCCGTGGCTTGTCACTTCTGATGCATCGGATCACGTCTCTGTTTGGAATTGGGAACACCGTCAGGTGAAATTAGGTTTTTGAATATTTTAATACTTTACAGTAGTTGTTGTATATGTTGAAATACAAAACTGAGACTCTTTTGTGCTTAGGTGATATATGAATTGAAAGCTGGAGGTGTTGATGAACGACGCTTGGTTGGTGCTAAGTTGGAGAAACTTGCTGAGGGTGATTCAGGTTGGTTTATCACTCACAGATACATAATTTGTTAGAGGTTTATATATATATATATATATATATATATATATATATATATATATATATATATATATATATATATATATATATATATATATATATATATATATATATATAATTAAATCATTGAATTGATATATGATGTTTTTGGATGTATGATGGAAGAAGGTGATACATGACTTAAACATGTATTGATGTATTCTTTAACTAGCAGTATACCTAGATTTGGTGGTTTTGCCTAATAAGAGTTTCATATTTGTGTTTGAGTTTGTTTCATGGCATTATCTTTTGCATGGTACGTATAGTGATGATCGGAGCCATATGTGTTAATGTATGTTCCTATGTGTTCAATGGTAAAGTTTTTAGGTGTTTAAGTCGATGGACAGGAGATTGACAAGATGCATGTATCTCTTATCTCTTCTACTATCAACCTGATGTTATTGTGTAGTAAAGACCGTCTAATCATATAACATAGCTTTAGGCCAAAGTTTTGTTTCCTCTACAAGATCAGTAATATTTAATTGCTACAGTCGAGCATGGATCATCGATGGATAGTAGATTTGTGTGATGACTATCAAAATTATAATAAACGAAATGTATATGCGTGGTGTAATATGAAGACGTTATAGGATTATAGTGACAAATATCAATCATGACCACTGTCTCTTATCTCTTAGTTATGACAGCAAGTTTGGACATATGTGTATTGGGAGATTATAAAATCATGCATTTGATGCTAACATTTTTGTGGATATATTTGGGCTACTGTTAAACTCGCTTCACATTTACCGTGAAGGCATGACTTATGCACATGGATATAAACTAATGAGCGTCATTGACATAAATGCATGTCAATGCATACTGGTCTCCAAGTTTCATTGTGTTCTGAATCGAGCGTGACCTAAACTGGTACAACATAAGTATGAAGCATTAACATGCATGCTAATTGGTTGTGAAGTGTGTTTATTCTTGTCAAACTGTGTTAAATAATATTTTTAATGGAAGGTTACACAAATAGTATCACATTTTGCATTATAAACCAAGATTTAAACAAGTGGTTTTAAATCCTTATTAGATATTTAATTATGCCCGCATCCTATTGAAAACAATAAAGATTGGTCTCTAGATGCTTTTGGTGCTTGATGATTTGTGACATTGTCACATTGAACATGATTAGCATCCCATTTGAAGACGTGTTCTTTAAATTGTTTGTCAGTGTTATTCTCAGGTTTAAAATTAATGCCTTTAGATGTTGTTTTTTTGATTATGTGACAGACTCAAAGGGGAAACCAACAGAAGCTCTACGTGGGGGGAGGTATTGAATTAATTACCCTTCTTTCTTATTATTAGGTCATACGTTGTATTTTTAATATAATCGAAACTTCTAACTAATTAAAAGATATATTCTATATCAGTGTACGACAGGTTAGCTTTTACGATGATGATGTACGGTTTTGGCAACTCTGGCGTAACCGTTCTGCTGCTGCTGAACCACCATCAGCAGTCAATCACTTGACTTCAGCCTTCAATTCCCCTGCTCCATCAACAAAAGGAAGACATTTTCTTGTCATCTGTTGTGAAAACAAGGCCATTTTCTTGGACTTGGTAACGATGCGCGGTCGGGATGTACCAAAGCAGGATCTGGATAACCGTTCACTTGTCTGGCAAGTCATAATCCTTTACCTATTTTACATCTACACTTTGGTTGTTTTATTTTCTCTACTTTTGATCATTTTACTTAACAAATGAATCCTCCAGTATCTCGCCATATTGTGTGTTGACAAGTAGAACGAAATTGCAAACATATTGTAATAACTCTACTTATTATCTTTTGTCTTAGGTCTTTTCAATTAAACTCAAACTAGATTCATAAGCCCATCTGATTTCATATACGTATGTCGCTTGGATACATTGAATATATATTAGTTAAATGAGTTTATGGTATCAATCTTTCAGTATTTGCTTGGTTCTGCTATATCTATTTGAAATGTCCCAGTGAACTTTGTTTGTAGCATCATTTGGAATATCCAACAGACAGTAATCTGTGGAAAAAGTAAACTACTACTGTTTGTAGAGTTTTGAGGATGAATATAAGCCATCAACATTTAGGAATATCATTATATATGGTGTTTTCCCCCTTCTTTAAAAGCCTGCACTTTTGCCAGTTTTTAAGCAACTTACGATGAACAAATTATAACATTGGTGTTTGGTCTTGCAGTATGGAGTTCCTTTCTAAGTCAGGTGGCGGAGATGGTCCTCTTGTTGCTTTTGGTTCTTCAGATGGTGTGATTAGAGTCCTCTCAATGATAACATGGAAGGTCTGTAAATAAGATCTCATTTGGCTACAGTCTATTTATTACTCTAGCTTTGTTGCATTATGTATTATGTTATGGTGTTTCCTGGATGCAGCTTGTAAGAAGGTACACTGGGGGTCACAAAGGGGCGATATCTTGCTTGATGACCTTCATGGCTTCTTCAGGAGAGGTATGCGTGGGTTTTATTAATTTATTCAAAGGCATGTTTGCTCTTAACTAAATTCATATTTCTAGTAATGGATGGGATTGTATCCTTGTCATTCATCAAGGAGGAAAATGCTTTCTATCTCATATGCTCTGTATTCATATATTTCTAAATGTCGGGTTAGTGGAAATAAAACATTGAACGCAATATGGAGTTAGAGTGTAGTTTAGAACGAAGTATTTTTAAGTGTCGGGTTAGTGGGAAGGATTACTAGGATGACAAGTAAGTAGATGTAGCCAATCTGAATCTAAATTAGGTATTTAAGTATTTATAATAAAGAAGACGCTTAACGATATAATTAGATGTAAGTTTTTTATTTGGTTTTATTATGTCAACATTCAATCTATACATTTTGAATGTTCATCATCATCTGAATGATTCAATTGTTCTATATGAACTTGGCTCTGAATGACAATAACCTATTTGATAATCATTTTGAATGGACAATGTGAATGATGTAAAATTATCTTATTAACTTGTTTCATGAATAGTACATTATATTTGTTTAATAAGTGTTCTTGATATAATTGATATAATTTAAAGCGAATATTAAGAGTTAATCAAACGCAACCATAGTAAGTTGGAAATACTCTATATATATGATCTGTTTGATGATTGCCCTAGACTTGAAGAAAAGCTTTAATTTAGGAATTATGTTGTCCTCTAGGGCTTAAATTCTTAGCTATTCTGATCTCGTGGTAGAGATTTACTCTTTGCTAATGTTGATATAAACTTGCTTACATGAACCAATTTCACCAGATGTATAATTAGCATTGGTACTTTATAAATTTACAATCTAAGTTTTTGAATGGCTACAACGTTATCAATAACAACATCAATACACAATCCCGCCAAAGGCAGGGTATGGCTACAACATTTTATATTTTAGTATAAACATAATAAATAAGTGTTACATATATTGCATGTCTTTATATTTGGATGCAGTCTCTATTAGTTTCTGGTGGTAGTGATGGTTTACTTGTGCTTTGGAGCACTGACCATAGTCAAGATTCACGAGAACTTGTACCTAAGCTGAGTTTTAAGGTAAGTATACAGTTTCTTATCATTTAAATAAATACAGTGCATGGGTAACTTCTGTTGGTGCTTAAGAAGGCATCTGGAAGAGTATATGTAAGATTTATGCTACTGGTATGTCTTTTATCTAACATTTGAGATAACTATTGAAGGCACATGATGGGGGTGTTGTAGCGGTTGAGTTGTCTAGAGTCAGCGGAAGTGCACCTCAACTCATAACAATTGGTGCAGATAAGACTTTAGCCATCTGGGACACAATATCATTCAAGGTACAGTCTTTTCTTTGTGTACTTATTCATGCAATAATTAATACATTATGTGAAATCATTTAGAAGATTGAGAAGTGCCTTCATATGGGCGTTTTGGGTAATTGGTCGTAATATTGCACCGCCCCAAATCGGCTGGTCAGGAGGGTTGACTGGTACTCTTTTATGTCTATTTTAAATGAACAATTATTTAACCAAAAATGTCAAAAGCAATGTTATGCGTTATGACAATCTTCATGATTCATCATTTGACAATGACATAGGAGATTGTATCATCTGCATGAAGTAAAATTAGTCTTTGGCAACTTCTAACTGGTCCAAATTATCACTTGTCACGATTGAGCCAAAAAGTAATTATTTGACCTATTTGTGATTAAACATGAGTACCTGACCACTGAATTGACCCATTAATTAGTAACTAGGTCGAGAGAGTCACCTCAGTTACCAATCTACTTTTCAACTAAATAGTTTTTGCCTTTGCAGGAGTTACGACGTATTAAGCCTGTCCCTAAAATGGCTTGTCATAGTGTGGCATCTTGGTGCCATCCTCGAGCACCTAACCTTGATATATTAACTTGCGTGAAAGATTCATATATATGGTATGCTATTATCTCCTAACTTTGGTCTCTTTTGGACAATTTATGTCACCACGCTATTTGTCTTATGCTGCTTTTTTGGTTATTATATTTTGAAGTAATGATTATACTCTCTGTCAAAATTTGCAGGGCTATTGAGCACCCCACTTATTCTGCTCTGACAAGACCATTATGCGAACTTTCTTCTCTAGTTCCTCCACAAGTGCTTGCACCTCACAAAAAGCTTAGGGTATGTATCGTGCTTTTTGCCTTTCTTAATCCAAACGGGAAGCTATATTTACAGCCTTAATTTTGTGTTAATATTTGTTTTGCCAACTTCAGTTTACACAATACAGATTGAGACATCAATGTCTCATGTTACACACATTAGCATTTTAAAACCAATATTTTATTGATTGCCATAAGATTTCTGGAATCATATAATGTTATGATAGTTCAACGGAACTTGCCGCATTATTGACATAATTCACAAAATTAAGGAAATCGCTTCTTAGTTTTACCAACCTCTTTCATCTGATGGTCAAGTGTAGGGTTCCTTAGACAGTTATTTAAATGAAAAGAAGCTTCCATATTGGATGATACTACAGTGGTTAAACTTGACTTTTCTGCTTATTTATTTGTCTCTTTGGGTTATGTTTTATCTCTATCGGCTCAAACTAGTGTATCATTTACAATAGGTTAGAACAGGGTGTAAGTCACTCAGCTTGAATGCCCTTCTTTGTTGAAATGTGTTCCAACTGTTACTTCAGGGAGAAACATTTGTTCTAGTGTTTATATTGTGATTGTATATTTACCGAGTCAAATAATTGGGTGCTCATATTGTGTTAATGTATTGTTAGGTATATTCAATGGTTACACATCCTTTACAGCCACATATTGTTGCAACTGGAACAAATATAGGCATCATCCTCAGTGAATTTGATCCTAGATCTCTTCCTGCTGTTGCTCCTCTACCATCAATAATGGAAAGCCGAGAACATACAGCAATATATGTAGTCGAAAGGGAACTGAAACTGATACAGTTTCAGTTAAACAACACTGCAAATCCTTCTCTTGGAAGTAACGGATCCTTAACTGATGCAGGAAGATTAAGGGGAGAGTCTTCTGAACAACTCAATGTTAAACAGATCAAAAAGCATATTAGTACCCCTGTTCCACATGATTCATATTCCGTTCTTTCTGTCAGCAGTTCCGGAAAGTAAGTTCTTTCGTCACTGGGTGTTTTTATTATGTCATTATACGGATTACACAATGGTTGTTGAATACCATTCACACAATGTTCTACCTGATCTCGTAGAACATCACTTGCAACTAAATCTGTACCTCAACTAACGTTGGAAAATTCAGTTCATTTACTTATGAATGGGTTGATGTGCGTTATCTTTTATTTTGATGGGTCAAACGGTTTACTTAATAATTTAGCTACAGAAAAAAGGATCACGTCTAAAAAAATCTCTAAACATGTTACAGCTGTCAAAAGTGTACTTAACTAGTTATAATGCCTTAAAAAAAACTATTTATAATGTGTAAAACCTGCAAAATCATATTTGAGAAATTGATTCATATGAAAAGTAACAATTTTAGACAAAAAGTGCCTCGTTGAACCCAACTTGTTCCAAAATACTAGCTGTTCTGACCCGTAATCTAACAGGTCCGTCCGATTCTCTTTGTCACCTTTACATTTGATAATGTTGCCCTCTGCTTTTTCATGACTGACGTCACTTAGTGTTCCCATATAAGTTGCCATTGGTTTCGTCTGTTACATAAATTATCGGTATACTTTAAGTATACTTTCTCTATAATGATGACATTTCTTCTACATCATTGCAGGTATCTTGCAATTGTATGGCCTGATATTCCATACTTCTCTATCTACAAGGTCAGTGACTGGTCAATTGTTGATTCTGGCACTGCAAGGCTTCTGGCTTGGGATACTTGTCGAGACAGATTTGCACTTTTGGAATCTGCAGCACCTACAAGAATGCCAATGTTACCTAAGGGTGGTTCATCGAAAAAAGCCAAGGAGGCTGCTGCTATTGCTGCTGCACAAGCAGCTGCAGCAGCTGCTTCTTCTGCAAGTGTTCAAGTGCGTATCTTACTGGATGATGGCACATCCAACATACTCATGAGGTCAATTGGTCAACGCAGTGAACCGGTATGATTTCTGATTCTCTTTCTTGAAAATGTGTTATCATGCTTGCAACCATGATTTCGATGGTAACTCGAAAATGTGTTGACAAGTCTGCTACAAACCAGTTATTTAAGAAACAAAGGAGAGTTGATGCTGATGCAAGTCTGCTACAAACCTGTTACATAACCCTTGGTGTTACTTACACATGGCAATTGAGACCCATACTCTCAAATTTGGATCTTTTGGGTCAATCGGCTACTGAAAAAAGCTTGCAATGTAACCACAAACCTTAAAAAAGGACCAATGGGTTTCCCTCCAACCTATTGCGTCCTATACAAATTATAAAGAAACGGGTCTAATGGGTATTAGATCCTATAGCTCAATAAATAGAGATAGGTCTAATGGGTCTTGTCAATGGGTCAAAAGGGTCGAGCATAAAGATCATAATAAGTTTCATCCGTCAAACATTAATGAAAGCATTCATGGTAAATGTATATTAATTAATATGTTCTTATATATATAATAAATAAATAATAGTAACTAAAATAGTTTTTTTGACCCGTGACCCGTTTCATGTTAGCCAACCTGACCCATTTGGACCTGTTTAAAAATCTTGTGTGTTTGACCCAGGACCCATTTCAACCCGAAACTGTTTTGACCCGTTACCCAAACCGACACAACCTGACCCGTTTGCCAGGTATAGTGTTACCTTAGTTTGTTGAATTTCCTTCCGGACACGTTTTCTGTATCCTTATTTGTACTATCATTAAAACACATAAATATTGAAAATATAGATGGCCAACAATGCTATCTAAACACTATCCCTATATTAATGCATGTCAGTTAATATAAGGCTTCCTGTGTGTAGGTGATTGGATTACATGGAGGTACACTGCTTGGTATTGCCTACCGATCTTCAAGAAGGGTTAGTCCTATGGCTGCCACATCTATTTCGTCAATCCAATCGATGCCCTTATCAGGGTTTGGAAGTAATGCCCTTTCTTCATTCAGCACCATTGATGATGGCTATTCTTCTCAGAGGAATCCTGCTGAAGCACCACCCCCGAACTTTCAGCTATATAGGTGACCTGGATACTGTCTTATTTTAGTTAACAAGTTCACCACTTGCTTATGTTACAAGCTTGCATAGCATTTTTTACAAATATTTTGGTCACACTAATTTTCTTAACGATGTTAAAATTGTATAGTTGGGAAAGCTGTCAACCTGTGGGTGGAATGCTGCCTCAGCCAGAATGGACAGCCTGGGATCAAACTGTTGAGTATTGTGCTTTTGCATATCCAAAATACATTGCCATATCTTCTTTAAGGCCTCAGTATAGATACTTGGGAGATGTGGCCATTCCTCATGCCACTGGTGCAGTTTGGCATCGGAGGCAGCTGTTTGTTGCCACACCAACAACCATAGAGTAAGTTACGTTTATGTGTGTTATTTGTATTACTAGAAATTGAAAATGTTAGCACCACTCAAAAAGCTAGACTTCATAACTCCAAATCATCATTTTGTTCATGTTTTAGTTCAGACCTTTAAGGAAGAAAGAAGCTGCATCCTTGAAGGAATAATGGGCTTTACTAATTCTAAAATAGGTCAAGTCATTAGTATAAGAAATGGCTTTAAGGAAATCTGGGTCAAACGGCTCACAAGGGGGCGAAAGTCGCATAATGTGATGTTCAATATAAAACCTTGCAAGTAGCTGTATTCAATAATAATGAGTTTTTAGTAAAATTACACAATATGACAATAATAATAATGTTTGTAGCAATAAGATTGTTATTATTATCTAACATATTTTTTTTAATAATATTGGATTTAGGTGTGTTTAGGAAAATAGGACCCACCCTAACATGTTCAACCAATATGGAAAAATGACCCGTATTAAGACGTTACCCAACCTTCCCAATTTGCTATCTGTAATAGATGGTTTTTTAGTACATTGACACATTTGACAGTTTACAGGTACCACTAAACAATGAATAGAAAACAAAACAATTTTTACCTGAAAAAAGTAGTTTACTTCATCGTGAAATACGGCTCGGCCTAAAAGTCAGATATATGTCCTGCGAAAGTTTCTTACACATCTGATGGGTGATTTGTTTAAAGATTATAAAATAATAGTAATTATTATTCACTTCTGCAATCTTTTTGTTGTACTGTGTTTAGGTGTGTTTTTGTGGATGCTGGTGTTGCAACTATTGATATTGAAACAAAACGGAGAAAAGAAGAGATGAAACAAAAGGAGGCACAAGCAAGAGCTGTTGCAGAGCATGGAGAGCTAGCATTAATTGCAGTTGATACCCCACAAACTGCAGCGCAGGAGAGGATTTCACTTAGACCTCCAATGCTACAGGTGGATTGATTATTATTTATATTAATATTTATAAACTGTACCGGAAATCCGGAAAATGGTATTGACTTATGACGTGATTTGGTTGTTTATTGAACTTCAATTCTGCACATATATAAGATATAAGATTGAAGTACTAATATTACCAAATATGTTTGAAGAGGTCACTATAATTATACCTTGGCAGGTTGTGCGGTTAGCATCATTTCAGCATCCACCATCTATTCCTCCTTTCTTGACATTGCCTAAACAAACGAGAGTTGATGCTGATGATGGGTTACAAAAGTTTGCTGAGGGTACCAGAGTTAATGAGATAGCTGTTGGCGGTGGAGGGGTGGCAGTTGCAGTCACTCGTTTCCCGGCCGAGCAAAAGCGTCCTATTGGACCTCTAGTTCTTGTTGGCGTGAGAGATGGTGTTTTATGGCTAATTGACAGGTACTATTTTTTACTCATTTGGCCCGTTTCGTTTTTACTATGTCTTTCTAGGTCAAGGTCCTTTCATTATTATTATTGTTATTATTATGATTTCTCTTGCTGGCCGGATGTCAGTTCGGAAGTAGCATCTTTACCTTCGGGTTCTTTTATAGGTAATGTCTTGAAAGTATCACTGCATGCGTTCACTTGTTACTTATTCTGGTATCTTTTGTAGGTACATGTTTGCTCATGCAATATCCCTTGGCCATCCTGGAATTCGTTGTCGCTGTCTTGCTGCTTATGGGGATGCTGTTAGTGCTGTAAAATGGTACATTATTATATCCTCAAATTTACCTCTTGGAGTTGTACTTTTAGTTATACTCCATTTGATTGTTAAGACCTAAGAGTCCAATTCTAAGTGTAATCTTTTTGCAGGGCAAGTAGACTTGGTAGAGAGCACCATGATGATTTAGCTCAGTTTTTGCTTGGAATGGGTTATGCTACTGAAGCCCTTCATTTACCTGGAATATCTAAGAGGTTTGTTCAGTATACACTTCAAATTCAGCACATTCTCGCTTTTTTGCTTCCATTATTTACTGTTAGTTTATCTATTATTCTGCGATAATGAACTTTTTTTAAAAAAAAAATCTTCAGGTTGGAATTTGATTTAGCTATGCAGAGTAGTGATCTGAAAAGAGCTCTCCAGTGTCTATTGACAATGAGTAACAGCAGGAATATAGGACAGGACATAGTTGGACTTAACTTGAATGACATAATGTCGTTGAGTACAACTGCTAATACCAAAAAGGAAGACATTGTGGAGGCCGTTGATGGAGTTGTAAAGTTTGCTCAAGAATTTTTGGAAATTATTGATGCAGCAGATGCAACTGGACAAGCTGAGGTCGCTCGTGAAGCTCTTAAGAGGTTAGCAGCTGCTGGTGCAGTTAAAGGAGCTTTACAAGGTCATGAATTACGAGGACTTGCATTACGCCTTGCAAATCATGGAGAATTGACACGACTTGGTGTATGTTAAAACTATATCCTTTACTTAAACCATTGGGATACTTCTGTTTGCCTCTTTGAATATGGAATTGGTGATTTTGGCCTTAGTGGAAAATGTGGGTCAGTTTGGGCTTGGTACTTGATCTTTTATGTGTGTTTAAACAAGATCTCCAAACGGGATAAAACTAATAGGTTCTTAAGTATTTGTTTGCCAAAACGGGTCTGATCAGGGTGTGTTGACCTGTTATGTTAATACTTCTTTCAATTTATATCTGGTCTAGATTTATATGAATGATCTAATGTGATTATAGAAGTTGTACCTTTAAAATAGTAATAAATAGATTCAAAATGTGATGTAGGAGAGGTCGTAATATAGTAGTAAACAATATATTGACCCGTTCTGACTCCTGACCTACCCCATTACTTGTTCTTTAGGGACACTGATCAAGTAAAATATGAATCACTGTACTAGCATCATTCTAATCCATATTTATTTTATTCATTGATCTAAACTAAACAACAGCTTGTTTTATTTTTCTTGGTAGGGTTTGGTGAATAATTTGATCTCGATAGGGTTTGGACGGGAGGCTGCATTTGCAGCTGCACTTCTGGGTGACAATGCTCTTATGGAGAAATCATGGCAGGACACCGGGATGCTAGCAGAAGCTGTGCTTCATGCCCATGTATGTCCATGCATCAAACTAAAGTTTTAATGCATTTTTTTTTTTTTTTTTTTTTTTTTTTTTTTTTGCGTTTTTTATATTCTAGTTGTAACCGGCTTCATCTTTCCAGGCACATGGAAGAAGCACACTCAGAAATTTAGTTCAGTCCTGGAACAAAACACTACAAAAGGAGATGGAACATGGCCCTTCAACAAAAACCGATGCTGCAAGTGCATTTTTGGCCTCTCTGGAAGAACCTAAACTGACTAGTCTTGCAGATGCTGCCAAAAAACCACCAATCGAGATTTTACCACCTGGAATGCCATCCATAGATGCTCCTCTTCCTGGAATCCAGAAAAAAACTATGCCAGCTGCACCAGGTTCTCTGCAGCAACCACCCAAACCTTTGCAGATCGAAGGACCCCCTTCCGAATCAGATGCTCCGCCACAACCTACCACCGAGTCACCTGCTGTGCCGCCCACTGATGGCACAGGTACTCCGACACCTACTGATGGCACCGCTGCTCCACCACCAACTGCAGAATCTGAATCAGGGGTGGTTCCGCCTCCCTCAACAGAATCTGGGGATCCAGTTGTACCTAGTGCTGAATCTGGAACGGATTCAGTGGCTGAACCTACCCCAGATTCAGAAGCTACACAAACAACAGATTCAGGGTCAGGATCAGGTGCTATTACAACAGAATCGGGTACCAGTGTTTCACTTGAGTCTGAACGTATTGACTCTAGTGTACCTTTGGAGAATCAAACCCCCAATCCATTAACAAATAACCCTGTGGATCCGATAGCAGTGGGAACCGAGGCGTCTGTAAATTCATTAAATAGTACACCGCCACCAACAGAGGTGATACCTCCTCCTCAGAAGCCCGAAGTTCCAAGGCCAAGTGGTGTCCGTGCGGAACTACCGATGGCTGATTGGACTTTTGTTTAGTCTCCATTATATATAGAAATTGCAATTTTTTGTCTCTCTTTATATCAAGAGTTGCTGATTTTTACCCCTTTATTTTTTGATGCAACCACAGCCACCTTCCTGCAGATCTGTTTTAGCTTGCATAGTTTACTTTATTTGGTCTCTGTTGTTACATTCTCTCTCAAACTGTCCCTTTGTATTTGTTGTGTAGATGGTTGAAATATGTACAACCTCATGAAGTTATGATGATTTTGTTTTGTAACAGACTATGCTTGATGTTTGCTTTTGTACTACTGTATTATTACAATTAGATTAGATTTGATGGCACAATTTTATGGTGATTGTTCTTCAAAATTGTTATGCATTATCAAATTTGTTTTTTTAAGATAGAATAGATCATAGAGTATAACATTTTATATAATTTTTGTTGGTATAAGATTAAAATATCATTGGTGTTCTTTTGAGAAGAATGTGGCAACCTCGATGGACTCGATCTGGGTCCTTTTGTTTCAACTAGTATTTACTAGTTTTTCAACGATAACAATACCCAATCCCACGAATGTAGGGTATGGGGAGGTGGAGTGTAGACAATTATTCCTCGAACCCTAGATTAAAGGAAAATCACCACTCCACCCACAGGTATAGAACCCGCGAGTAGATAAGATCGTCCCTCCCTCTACTCGAGAGCTAAGAGATTACTTCCTAAAGGACCTCCGGCCAGGAAATGCTTATCAAAACGAAATAGTGCGGGCAAACGTACCTGTAAGAGTTATGTGCGCCTAGGAAGATGCACGATACAAAGTAGCCATAAAAGAAAACACATCTAGCAGTAATGCACAACAGTATGACAAATAGCATGGATGATATAATGTGCAGAAATATATGTAATAAAAGAGCCTTTGTATATTAGTCTAGTAAGTAATTTGAGTTTGATGATCTGAAATCTTGAGGTTAGCAAAATATGAGAGGTTGAATCCTAAGACAAGTTGTTGGATTGTGAGAAGCTTTTGGTCGATACCATACTCATTTAATGCATACATCCTTCATGCTGAAAACATTTTAATACTGATTTTGAATTTTTTTTGTCACTTGCATTTTATAATAAGCGTACACAGTTGAAGTATATGCAAATTTTAAAAAGGGCATAATCAGTAAGAAAAACTATTACTTCACCAAATTTATGTAAAGTTTGAAGTTTTGAACCCATAATTCACAATTTGATAATGGGAAATTGCATCTAACATGGATTAATCGATGTTTAAAATCAAAAGTATACATACCAGAATACGAAATTGAAAACACAACTTGATCCTTCAATCAATTCAAAACACTTAACAAACACAGACTGAAACAAAATGTCAATAAACAAAACTTAAAAACGACAAGTTGATAAACACCTGCTCCGTATTTCATTAAGAACGAGAACCGTCGTCTAAAACAATAGCGGCGACATCATCATTGATTGAATCGTGTTCCTGTTGCTGTTCTTGTTCTTGATGCTGATATTGTTGTTGTATGTCGGATTGGGGATTATTAGTATCAGTATCATGTAACTGTGCTGCTTTCTCTAAGTAAGGCTTAAAACCTAATTGTAGAGTAAGATATCCAAAAGCTACAGCACCAATCACCACTAATCCAGATCTCATCCCATTTTTAATCGCCTCTTTCATGATTCACTGATTGTGAAAAATTAGGTATTTCCTTATTACTGTATACTACATTTACAGACAAAAGCAGTCGTCAAAAGTTACAATAGTAACACCCTTTAATAATTAAATTGATTCTCAGTCCCTAAGGTATGTCCCTTGTTTCACTACAGTTCCTAAGTCGGTTTTTTTTGCGAGTTCAGTCCTCTTTTCCAGATTTTTGTTTCATTTTCGATCTTTTTTTCAACTAAAATAAGGTAAATAATTTTTTGCTTTAGCCTTTGTATGCTGACGAGGTAACGTGTGAAATAAAAAATATGGTTGAGGTGATTATTCATATACCATCAAATATATCATGCTTTAAAATATCGTATTAAATATTGTATTGTATAACATCAGACATATAGTGTACGGATGAAAGATAGGGTAGGGTGTGTGACGCCCCGTACAAAACCATCGTGTATGATTCGTCAACAACAGGATCTTTACACGGTCAAGTACTACATGCTGTTTGAAAACCAGTTTGCATTCATAAAAAGACATAGCGTTTTACAAAAGATAACGTAACACAGAGGTCATTACAAAACCATTATTCAAATAACATAAGTTGCGAATGCAAATTAAAAGTTTCATGATTGAGACATCTCTAAGTTATGCATCGGTTATCTAACACAGCATGTCCTTAACAGCAAGTCTAAACAGCATGACAACAAGTCTAACAGCAGAAACAACAGACCTCTAAGCACCTGAGAAAACATGCTTAAAAACGTCAATAATAATGTTGGTGAGCTATAGTTTAAGTTGTAATAGTAATATAAGATTGACCACGAGATTTCAATGTTTCAAAACAGTATGAAAAGCATATGTATAACTGTGGACACATGGTAACTAGACTTAACGTAAATATAAATATCACCCCCTAAAAGTACACCTGGCGAGTGCGTATGTCCTCGAAGTATTAAACACCCGTTAAATGCTAGCGCGACTAGCCCGAGTGGGGATGTCAAACCCTATTGATCCATATCTAATATTCGCGTCTACCGGTTCAAAAACCAATAGTTAAACGTTACCGTGCTAAGGGGAATCTTTATGCCGTTATATAACCCACACGTATGTAAAGTTTAAGTACTCGTGTCAAATAAGTAAAACATAAAAAGCGCATGTATTCTCAGTCCCAAAAATAGTATAAGTAAAAAGGGATGCTATAACTCACAGTGATAAAAGCGGTAAAGTCGGTAATGAAAGTATGCAAGTAGTAAGTCGGTCCGAAAGGTCGTCAACCTAAATCAAAGGTTACTAGGTCAGTAGGTTGTCCTTATAAGTTCTAATAGTGCATAAAATAAGTTTAAATGTCATCATCATCATCATTCATCAGCATTCATCATCATAAAAGCTAAGTAAGTTTGACAAGAATAGAGATCGAAACAATAGGCTGACTTCGGTCAGCTGCTACGACCTCTACGTAAATAAAAAAGACGCGTAATCAGTGGCCATCGTTCCGTATATGAGTCCCCAAACTGCTGACCAATTTTCAGAACCTAACTCGTATTCGTTTGACCGTGACGACGGTTTAAGTGCGAGTATGTCAGAAATTTCAGCACAACGTTACAAGGGCGTAGTGACTTTCGGAGGGCCATAAATCCTAAACCGTAACTCGGATTAAGATGAGGCCTAAATAGAAAATCATCTACTCGAACCGAACTAACTGAAAATCAACTTTCCAGTAGCCCAGGTGGTCTGATCAGATACGAAAAACAGTAGGTAAGGTGCTCCAGTGGGGTTCTTAGTACTTGATGCTCATCACGGTTCTCATCCTTGATGCTTGTAGCTTCAAGTGTACAACTCGTTGATGGATTAGCATCACCTTTTCCAAGATTCTACCATCAACACATAATATGTTAAGACCAAGTAAGAACATAACTCATTTAAGAGTCTTAGATGGATGATGAACCAAAGTTACATCATATCCTTAGTCTTAACACAATTAAAAGTTACATTTACAACTAAAGCTATAAACTTTACATCAATCAACAAGTATGAACATAATCTAAGTCAAATGAGGTGATGGAACCCTAAGCTAGAGAGCTTGGATCCTTTTCACACAAGTTGCAAGGTTACAAAGTTAGAAAGCTTGAACCTTTGGTGTTCTTGAAGAACTTGAAGCATAAAGCTTAGATCTTTAAGTTATATGAAGACCATAAACACAAGTTTTGATCTTTTTAACAAAATAATGAGATCATAAGTTAGAAAACTTAGATCAAACAAAAGATATGAAGATCCAAGCTAGAAAGCTTGCATCTTGATTGTTCTTGAAGATCTTGAAGCATAAAGCTTAGATCTTTAAGTTATATGAAGATTACAAACACAAGTTTGAATCTTTATAACAAAATAACAAGATTAAAGTTAAAAAAATATAGATCTACAAAGTGGGTGAAGATTCAAAGCTAGAAAGCTTGAATCTTCCATGTTCTTGAAGGATTCAAATCCATGTTTGAATCTACAAGATGAAATCAAGATCAAAGCTAAAAAGCAAGACCCTTAGATGATGATGATGAATTCGTGTGTGAGAAGGGAAGAAGAAGAAGAAAAATTCAAAATGCTTACACTTTTAGAGAGAGAAAGAACTAGAGAGAATTAGAGAGTGAGTGTGTGTGAATAACAAATGAAAGCAAGTGTAAAATGGATGAAATAAGGGTGGTATTTATAGGTGAATGGGGTGAGGGTGGGGTGAGTTGGCTGAAAATTTGGAGGGGGGACAAGGGGGACAAAAGTTTGCTTTTTGGTTAATGGTTGTCTAAAGTTGGTGCTTATGTTAGGATCACATGCAACATTAAGGATAATACTTGACATAAATGCTAGCATGTTCCCTCTAATAAATGGGAATTTGTTTTACTTAATATTGGGTCACTAGTAATTAATAAGTGGGCTAAATAAATGGGCTACTAGCTAGAGTAGGGTGGGCTTAAGTCCAACAAGGTAGAAAGTCCAACAAGACCAACTAGTAAGCATAATTAAATTACTATGCATAATTAAGCATCTAAAAACTCAAGTAATTATTATTATGAAATAATAATTAATATTTCGTAGTCGTAATATTCCGATTACGACAAAAGTTAAACGTGTGCGCAGTTCGCGGTTTATTCGAAACGTCAAGTGACACTAACGGTCATAAAGGCATCCGGTGATCAAGTTAAGTAACCTACGTACTCAAAGGCACATTTTAACATATAAATGAAAGTAATCCACGTGTAGTAAGGTTCCAGAGTATAAAAATAGCACAGTACGCACAAATACACAGTTTCGCAAAAACACAAGGCACAAAAGCAAGTCGAAAAAGTCGGGTCGTTACATTACCCACCTGTTAATGGAAATTTCGTCCTGAAATTTTGAGGAGTGACCAACAATGGTACCGTCTTTGAATAAGAAGGAGCATATCAAAGTTCCGTGAGACTCGTGGGCTCAGAAGTGAGTTATTTACCTTGAAAGGTACTTGGGCGTATAAAAGTAGGAATAGGTATATGCCATTAATTAAGTCTCTTGTCCTAAGAGATCAACAATTTGATTTCGTTTCTGGTTAACATGAGTATGTCATCTGAATATATCTACAAAAGGAAAGATGATGTTTTTAGCCCTACAGGCATCTTTAGTAAGCTGGATGCATGAAATACATCATGAATGTTACTATACTCATCTAAACATTGAGCGCTTATGTCGCAATACAAGGCTGACAGATAGAATGGAAAACATGGTGATCACAAGATACTGCGTGTGAGCTTATCCTTGGATGAAATGAAAGCACAGTTCCATAATGTAACTTTATCCTTTCAGTTACATGTTAAAGTTATGGTTAACATCAACTAGAACAACATATAGTTGCAACCAACGAAGGAAGGAATACGTAGAGTAACCATATCAGTGTCGTAGATGTTTTAAGCAGTCCCCTTCCAAGAGGATAACAAGGTTCATAGATTCTCAAAGTGTCTTATATTACATTTCTGAAAGAAAATAGCACGAAAGGTGTGATCTTTGAACGAGAGTGAACTCTTCTAGCGGGTTGTTCTGAATTTATCCTTATACTTAAGGAGATGCGCGGATGAGAAGATGCGTGAACCCTTGGTCATAAAGAATGGTTTACTCTAAGTGAGAAGAATCTCAAAAACGATTCCTCGTACCTCAGGTTACTGATTTATAGAGATGATGTTTACGAGGGTGTTGCGATTAGTCACGAAATATTGAGAGTAGAAACCCATCTAGTGCTTTTCCTACAATGGGGTGACTACTGAGTGTATCTCAGAAATCTGATTTATCGGCCCGCGTTTTTGCCAAGTCTAACCTTAAAAGGAACATTTCATGAGCGCAAAGACTTCTTAACAAATTTCGTAAAACTGCCACCCAAAGTGGCTCAAGAGTTTTTAACAAGGATTTTAATAGTAAGTTTTATCCCTAACGGAGGGCAAGAAGAAGTGTGATCCACACATGGTGTAGTCTAATATGAAAACCTTTAATAAAATCAACCAAGGAAGTTTTGAAAAACCTTTAAACGTTTGATGTGACAACATAAACGGAACGAAGTTCCTAGTAAATTTAGAAGTATGTACAACGTGTACCATTTTGCACAAAACTGTTTGACTTAAGTTAGACAACTCAATAAAGGAGAGATTTTAAATAATTTGAAGGTATAACTTAGTATGTAATAAGTAATAACCCCAAATAAGTAAAGGTAAATTTATTAACTTAATTATATACATACATATAAGATTTTATAAATCGCATAAGTGACAGAAAAACTTTATTACTTTCATTTGTCCATAAATCTCGTGAGGACCGCACAAATAAACAACGTGTAAAATTTTTGATAAACATAGTTTTTCGTATTTCAAAGGTTACGAGTTGAAAAATATTGAGTGAAAAATCTTTGAATCGTCGGGTGACATGTTACTAGGTAATGAAAATTAATGAATTAAATGTATTTTTGATAATTATCAGGACACAAGTCTTTGGGTCAAAAATGTTCACGTACGAAGCCGTTGCTAAAAAGTGAGGTATGAAGGATAGAGAATGAGGATGAGAAGTTAATCGCTTCTTGACTTTGCAAAATGCCAAACAGGTTATGACTAATACTAGAGTCGGAATACTAATGGTGTTAATATCGCTAGATGAGAATCCCTTAGAATATGTCAGGACTTAGAGTTATGTAAGAAAGAGCATCGCTCCGACAGGTGTGACAAATAAGATCCTTGAGGTAACGCGGAAATTTTGAATGGTTTAAATGTTAGTGGATGCCCGAAGGCTCTGCATGACGTGGTAGTAAGTGCCTTCATCACACACACACACACACACACACACACACACACACACACACACATGAAACTCTCAATTTTGACGGTTGTAAAGTCTTCATGATGACTTGGATACGAATAAGCAACGAAGAATTTTGTATAATAAGCAACGAAATTTTTATAGAAATCGTTTAAGGTGACAACGTAAGAAAAGAAACGAAGTTGTTAGTAAACTGGGTTATGTACAACACGTACCATTCAAAGTAAGATATCTTTTGAATAAAAGATTTGATTTGTAAAAGTGAAAGTAAAATTTCATATGTATTTGTCAAAGATAAGAAATCATTTACTTTATTTTATATACGATTTCAAAAATTTGCACGAATGGTAAATAAAATAAATTTACTTTTATAAAACTTTGAGGGAATCGTACCGTAAAATAGTGTGAGTAAAATTTTGGCAAACAAAATTTTCATATTTCGGAGGTTATAAGTTGGAAAAAGATTCATGAGTAAAAGATTTTTGAAAATTTTCGGGTGATATTTGAGCAAAAATGTTACGTGGTAATGAAAACTGTTGAGTTTAAATGTGGTTGATGACTATTATTAGGGCATAAGTCCTTCGACCAAAAATGCTTAAGTGTGAAGTTGTTGCTTATAAGTGAGATACGAATGAGAGAATATGAGGATGAGAATTTACCACTCATTGATTTTGGAAGATTTTGAACTGGTATGACAAATATCGAAGTAGGAAGGATGATGTTGTGATTATCATCGAATAAGAAATCTCTCGGAATAAGTTAGGATCCAGAGTCGCGTAAGAATGAGTATCAGATAAGATTCTTGGGTAGTCCTTAAGATAGAATTTGAATCACTGAAGTGACGGGATACAATTTCCTTTATGTATTGTTGTGCAAGTTTATCCATTGCATTGGTTTCTTTCATGACTAGAAAGTGAGCAGGTTTGGTGAGATGGTCAACAGTAACCTAGATAGTGTCATAACCGCCTACCGTTTTCGGTAGCTTCGTGATGAAATCCATTGTTATTCATTCCCATTTCCATTGTGGGATTTCGGGCTGTTGAAGTAACCCAGATGGCTTTTGGTATTCGGCTTTGACCTTTTGTGCCTTCATGCAGCTAATAAGGTTTAGCTTCGGCTACTTCTCTTCTCGTAAACTATTAATGGCTCACCATTCTCGCGAGGTATACGAATAATCTATAAATAGCTTTCGCTTTCATCCTTGAAAGCCAGTCCATTCCAACTATTTCATTCAAGCTTTCTAGCTTGATGAGTATTAAGTTAATCCTAAAGTCCATTCCAACTTTTACATCAAGCTTCCTAACTTGATGGGTGTTAGGTAAATCTTAAGGTTCATTCCAACCAAATCTTATTATACTGCTGTGAAAAACTCTATCAATCTTCTCAAATAACATCTGCTTGTGCATAGGTAACTAATCCTTACCAACTACTACTTTAAAACTTCCAAGTTTTGTTGACATGAGGTCATCTCTAAATGACCCACCTGTTAATTTTAAGGTACTACCTTAAATTATTTCTCTATCCCTGCCAGCTTACCATTTGCTTGTCCTATAGAATACTTAACCCCCATGGTTGTTAATGGCTTATTAGTCATAACACTAAGGTCCTTAGATATAAGGTTTCTATCGCTCTAGTACTAAACAACTCCGAGACAATAGAACATTGTGACGAAACGTACCCTAACTAAAATCAGGATTCATGCGAGTCTCCATAGCTGAGATAACGATTGCTCTACCGCAAGTGAGTCCAAGGTTTTTTCTATCTCAGAACTTTTTCCTTAAGTATCCAGGGTGTCTAAATCTATAACAAATTTTCAGGTTACAAATTCTGCAATCAAGGCCCTCCTTGTACAGTATCTGGGCTACGTGGTTATCCCTTCCAGACCATAACGCGTATACTCAAGTGGTTCCTATCAAAATGTCCTTTGAATTGCTCCAAATTCCTTATATAGTAACATTGGGACTTTTGCATGATTTACTTCAATATAATCACGCTGGCCTGGCGTCATTATATTGTACTAAATCGTACGTTCATTCCAATATCACTCCATATGGTCAATGTAACGTGATCACTTCAAGTTCTACTCAATTTCTCCTAACGGTGCCTTATCTATGCTATCTCAAAACAGATTCTACGTAGTAAATCTCACGGTTTCTCGGTGTGGGTGCGTAGGTTCCGTAGGTCATGCATCAATGCCTAAATATCCCGAAATTTTTTCAAAATGTTCGGGTTCAGGTAATGTCGTTAGGTTCCTTTCTAGAAATTCAATCTGGGTCTCGCGTCGAGTTGTACGTGTAGCAAGTAGTAATACGATATGTCTTGAGGCGACTCCCAAGTCTTTGGATATGGCTGAGCATCAGTAGAAGGAACTCTGACCTTGTGAAAGGAGATGTCCTCCAGACTTCTCCAATGCCTAAGAGTGTTGGGGACCTAAGTCAAGAAGTGTCGTTAGATCGTCGAGTAGTGGTGAAGAATGAAAGAGATAAGTGACGGTCATGAAAGCATACGGGATACGAGTCAACTTGCGGAAACTGAACATCCTTCTAATGTTCATACGTTGTACGTGGCTAATTAAGGTAAGCTCGGGGTGCAGTTACTCCAACAAGTCCTCACATATCTCCTCCTCCGAGGATCAACTTTAGTGGGCATGTAATCCGAGGGGTACTTGATAATGCTAAAAACGAACATATATTTCATAGCATTATCCCTCAAGAAAGACAAGCTTTTAGTTGCAATTGTTCTATTTACAAGTAATATTCGTTTAAATAATAAAAGGTGAAGACAAAAGCCAGATTCGATGAATTAAAGACGCAAACGACCAAAAAGCTCAAAAGTACAAAGTAAAATCAAAGTGGTTCAAATTATTGGTGAGAAACGTCTCAAAATTACAAGAGTACAAGTCGCAAAATGCAAAATACAAGATATTAAATTGTACGCAAGGACGTTCGAAAATCCGGAACCGGGACCAGAGTCAACTCTCAACGCTCGACGCAACGGACTAAAAATTACAAGTCAACTATGCACATGAATATAATATAATATTTAAATAATTCTTAAAATTATTTATATATTATATATTATATTTAAAATCATCGGCAAAGCTAGGAAACAAATCATGTGAGCTGGAAAAAGTGGCCATGCGATCGCATGGCCTGAAGGCCTAAATCCCATGCGATCGCATGGCAGTAGGTAGCAGGCCACATCTATAAATTTCGCGTGTTTTGGCTCAGTTTGATACATCTTTTTCTCTTCCATCACTCAACGATATATATATATATATATATATATATATATATATATATATATATATATATATATATATATATATATATATATATATATATATATTATATTTTAATTTTAATTTTAATTTTAATTATAATAATAAGGGTATGTTAGCGAATGTTGTAAGGGTGTAAGTCGAAATTCTGTCCGTGTAACGCTACGCTATTTTTAATCATTGTAAGTTATGTTCAACCTTTTTAATTTAATGTCTCGTAGCTAAGTTATTATTATGCCTATTTAATGCCGAAGTAATCATGATGTTAGGCTAAATATTAAAATTGGTTAATTGAGCTTTGTACCATAATTGGGGTTTGGACAAAAGAACGACACTTGTGGAAATTAGACTATGGGCTATTAATGGGATTTATATTTGTTTAACTAAATGATAGTTTGTTAATTTTAATATAAAGATTTACAATTGGACGTACCTATAAATAACCATATACACTCGATCGGACACGATGGGTGGGATATTTATAAATACTAATAATTGTTCATTTAACTGGACACGGGAATGGATTAATAGTCTATGGACTTATTAAAACAGGGGTGGATTATGTACAAGGACACTTGGCGTAATTGTTAACAAAGTATTAAAACCTTGGGTTACACGCAGTCGATATCCTGGTGTAATTATTAAACAAAGTATTAAGACCTTGTTACAGTTTAAGTCCCCAATTAGTTGGAATATTTGACTTCGGATATAAGAATAATTTAACGAGGACGCTCCCACTTTATATTTATGACTGATGGACTGTTATGGACAAAAACCAGACGGACATATTAAATAATCCAGGACAAAGGACAATTAACCCATGGGAATAAATTAAAATCAACACGTCAAACATCATGATTACGGAAGTTTAAATAAGCATAATTCCTTTATTTCATATTTAATTGCACTTTTAATTATCGCACTTTTATTTATTGTCTTTGTATTAAATTGCACTTTTAATTATCGTACTTTTTAATTATCGCAATTTTATTTTATCGTATTTTTATTTATCTCAATTTCATTATCGTTATTTATTTTACGCTTTAATTTAAGTTATTTTTAATATTTTACATTAGTTTTTAACTGCGACTAAAGTTTTAAAATCGATAAACCGGTCATTAAACGATAAAAACCCCCTTTTATAATAATAATACTACTTATATATATTTTTGTATTTTTACAACTATAAGTTAAAACTAATATAGCGTTGAACTAGTTTATAAGGTCCATGTGGAACGAACCGGACTTACTAAAAACTTCACTACTGTACGATTAGGTACACTGCCTATAAGTGTTGTAGCAAGGTTTAGATATATCCACTCTATAAATAAATAAATCACTTGTGTAAAATTGTATCGTATTTAATAGTATTTTCTTGTAAAAATTAATAGTATTTTATACCCCTTCGCTTTAACATCAGTACTCCTAGATTGCGTGAAGTAATGTTTCGATCTCTGGTACAGTGGAACGGTAGTAACAGGTGGATTACATTACTAGTTCTTAGGGTTAGACGAGTGGGAAAGTAGTTCAGAAAAACATCTAAACTGGGAAGGATAAGTTCTCTAAGTCGGTACAGCGAAAAGCAGACGGGTAACCAGCACGTAATCAGGCATAGTAACTACAGCAGCCTAGAGCGTCTACAACAGTACATAGCATGGTAGTAATAGCGATATCAACAGAAGTATCATGCAAACAGCAGATAGTAGCATGCAATATCGAGATTAAGCAGTAGCATACAGTAAGTTCACATAGCAATGAAAGTAGGCAGTAGCATGCAACAAGTTCATATAGCAGTAAAAGTAAGCAGTAGCATGCAGTAGTAGTAAGCAGTAACATGCAGTAATATAATACAGTAGCATGCAGCAGTAAACAGTAACAGGTAAACGGGCAAGTTGTAGATTAGTCCTATTAGCGAATCCTACTCGACTCGGTCAAGACTCACTAATGCAACCTAATTACCTACAACCAATGCTCTGATACCAAATGTGACGCCCCGTACAAAACCATCGTGTACGATTCGTCAATAACAGGATCTTTACACGGTCAAGTACTACATGCTGTTTGAAAACCAGTTTGCATTCATAAAAAGACATAGCATTTTACAAAAGATAACGTAACACAGAGGTCATTACAAAACCATTATTCAAATAACATAAGTTGCGAATGCAAATTAAAAGTTTCATGATTGAGACATCTCTAAGTTATGCAGCGGTTATCTAACACAGCAGGTCTTTAACAGCAAGTCTAAGCAGCATGACAGCAAGTCTAACAGCGGAAGCAACAAACCTCTAAGCACCTGAGAAAACATGCTTAAAAGCGTCAACAATAATATTGGTGAGCTATAGTTTAAGTTGTAATAGTAATATAAGATTGACCACGAGATTTCAATGTTTCAAAACAGTATGAAAAGCATATGTATAACTGTGGGCACATGGTAACTAGACTTAACGTAAATATAAATATCACCCCCTAAAAGTACACCTGGCGAGTGCGTATGTCCTCGAAGTATTAAACACCCGTTAAATGCTAGCGCGACTAGCCTGAGTGGGGATGTCAAACCCTATGGATCCATATCTAATATTCGCGTCTACCGGTTCAAAAACCAATAGTTAAACGTTACCGTGCTAAGGGGAATCTTTATGCCGTTATATAACCCACACATATGTAAAGTTTAAGTACTCGTGCCAAATAAGTAAAACATAAAAAGCACATGTATTCTCAGTCCCAAAAATAGTATACGTAAAAAGGGATGCTATAACTCACAGTGATAAAAGCGGTAAAGTCGGTAATGAAAGTATGTGTAACGACCCGCACTTTTTCGGTCGTTCTATACTTATAAGATTAATATTTACATAAATTAAACCTTACCAACATGATAAGCAATCCAAATTGTCGAGATTTATATTTCCGAAAAGAGTTTACACAACGTTTGACCGTCTTGTTTGACCGATGATACCACGAACTATATAACATATGATAATTATACGTTTGTGTATATATATGTATATATACATATTTAACATGATCTAAGAATGTTTTAATATCTCATTTTGTGTTAATAACAATAAGTTATAAGTATATTTTAAAACTACTAACTTAAGTTTTCAAAACGATAACTATACGTAATGTTTTTCGACGTAAATACTTATAACCTATATTACTTATACATGCATCGTATAGATATGTATTTTATCACTTTTAAAGGGCTTACATACATAAAACAATATAAGTATATTTACAAAAGATAGCTATATTTGAATCCTCGTTCCGTTTCCTCAAAGATTTCTATACGTATACCTAGAGTATATGTACCCGTATCATACGCAGCTTCTAGATGTATTTACTATTGGTATATACCAATAAAAATCTGCTCCTTAGCAGCCTTAAATGATTAAGAAACATGTGGAACCAACCATTTGTCAAGTAGCATGAATTATTTAGCAAGAAAACAAAGTTAGGTATCTTTTTTTTTCCTTTATAACCTAAAAACGTTTTTATGCATGCACACCATTTCTTCACCCCATTTTCTCATACTTACACTTCCATTTCTCTCTCAAAATACTCTTAACTTCATACTTGATCATCTCCAAGCATTTTCCCCATCATTTAGCTTCAAAAACCTTACTTAATCACCATAAGAAAACCATACAAAAACACTTCAAGAAATCCTTCCAAGAACACAAACTTACTTCTAATCTTTCATCCACTTCTATCACCCTTTTGATTCTAGCTTCTTACTTCTCTTTTACAGCAACTTCATCCAAGGAACTTGAGGTAGAATATATGTTCATAACCTTATTCGATTCATATATATATAGCTATCATATTTTGTGGTATACAAGTTTAACAACAAGAACATAGTTTGAATGTTTTCAAACTTGTTTGCAAACTAAATAGATCCTTCTAACTTAACTTTTAAAATACTTCAAGACCTGTAATATAACTTATGTATATGCTAATTTAACAAGGTAAAACTTGGTTTTTCAAAGTATAGGTATTTTTAGAAAAATGGTCATTAAATGATTTTGTTGTAACGAAAATGATTAACTTCATAAGTTTCACTAAAGTTTGACCTATGACCTGTGATTTCGAATACAAACTAAGGTATTTACAGTTCATAGTCTTAAAGAGGGACTCGATCCAAGGAAGTGACAAGTTGAATCAACGAAAACGGAGTTGTAACGAAGAAACTATGACCAAAACGAGATCGGATATCTAAGACTTGTTTAACTTCGGGATTAATTGGGAAAAATTAAATAAAATCACATATTTCTAAGATAACATGATATTTTATATATATGTACTCATAATTCAATTTCATATGGTTCAGGATCACCCGTAAGCAACACGAGAAGATTAATCATAAGATCCCATGATTGTACGCAACACGTCATTTGACAACACCGGTACCATGGGTCAAGATTAATCTCGACCAATACATTTATGATGGGGTTTTACGGGAGTTTTATTTATTTCGTTGGGGGTTGTATTTATTCATTGCGGGTATATTAAACATCTAAAAATGAACCATTAAAAATTGAATTGCTAACCTCGGACTGCTAACTTCGGACTAAGGAAATATTCAAAGTATTAAAAGTATAACAAGTATATATATATAACGTTTGTTTAAAATGAAAACATATTGATATATTATATATGGATAGGTTCGTGATATCAACCGGAAGACCGAGTCAAATTATTTATATCATCAAGACAAAAGTGAGTATATAGTCCCACTTTTAAACTCTAAATATTTCGGGATGAGAATACATGTATTTTATGTTTTACGATATGGACACAAGTAACTGAAAAATATATTCTACGTTGAGTTGTACCACTGGCATACTTCCCTGTAGCTTGGTAACTGTTATTTACAGCGGTATTGTAAACGCGAATCCTGTTGATAGATCTATCGGGCCTGACAACCCCAACCGGACTGGACGACCAGTATTCAACGGTTGCACAGTACTTCGTTTCGTGACTACACTTGGTACGGTGTAGTAAGATTTCATAATAAAGGGAATATGCGACGTGATTAAATGTTAAGTATGGTTACCAAGTGCTCAACCACTTAGAATATTTTTATTAAAATGTTTATATATGAAATCTTGTGGTCTATATTTATATCGCTGCCGGTATTAAACCTATATCTCACCAACTTTATGTTGACGTTTTAAACATGTCTATTCTCAGGTGATAATTAGAAGCTTCCGCTGCATCATGTTGAATCTAAGCAGGATCTTGCGTACGCATATTTGTGTCAAAAATAAGACTGCATATCCAAGAACTTGTGTTGTAAAATATGCTAGAAATCGGGTTGTTATTATCATTTGTAAAGTTTGTAAGTCGAAGATTATCGCTAAACGATAATCATCTTTATTTTGTCCAAAGCTTGTATCAAAAATAAGGATCATGGTTTGTAATGTATAATATATGCAGTTTTTCTTTAAAAAAAATGTCGCATATAGAGGTCAATACCTCGCAATGAAATCATACGTTATCTAACACGTTCTTATGGTTAAGGACGGGTTATGACAGTATGCAAGTAGTAAGTCGGTCCGAAAGGTCGTCAACCTAAATCAAAGGTTACTAGGTCAGTAGGTTGTCCTTATAAGTTCTAATAGTGCATAAAATAAGTTTAAGTGTCATAATCATCATCATTCATCATCATAAAAGCTAAGTAAGTTTGACAAGAATAGAGATCGAAACAATAGGCTGACTTCGGTCAGCTGCTACGACCTCTACGTAAATAAAAAAGACGCGTAATCAGTGGTCATCGTTCCGTATATGAGTCCCCAAACTGCTGACCAATTTTCAGAACCTAACTCGTATTCGTTTGACCGTGACGACGGTTTAAGTGCGAGTATGTCAGAAATTTCAGCACAACGTTACAAAGGCGTAGTGACTTTCGGAGGGCCATAAATCCTAAACCGTAACTCGGATTAAGATGAGGCCTAAATGGAAAATCATCTACTCGAACCGAACTAACTTAAAATCAACTTTCTAGTAGCCTAGGTGGTCTGATCAGATACGAAAAATAGTAGGTAAGGTGCTCCGGTGGGGTTCTTAGTACTTGATGCTCATCACGGTTCTCATCCTTGATGCTTGTAGCTTCAAGTGTACAACTCGTTGATGGATTAGCATCACCTTGACCAAGATTCTACCATCAACACACAATATGTTAAGACCAAGTAAGAACACAACTCATTTAAGAGTCTTAGATGGATGATGAACCAAGGTTACATCATATCCTTAGTCTTAACACAATTACAAGTTACATTTACAACTAAAGCTACAAACTTTACATCAATCAACAAGTATGAACATAATCTAAGTCAAATGAGGTGATGGAACCCTAAGCTAGAGAGCTTGAATCCTTTTCACACAAGTTGCAAGGTTACAAAGCTAGAAAGCTTGAACCTTTGGTGTTTTTGAAGAACTTGAAGCATAAAGCTTAGATCTTTAAGTTATATGAAGACCATAAACACAAGTTTTGATCTTTTTAACAAAATAATGAGATCATAAGTTAGAAAACTTAGATCCAACAAAAGATATGAAGATCCAAGCTAGAAAGCTTGCATCTTGATTGTTCTTGAAGATCTTGAAGCATAAAGCTTAGATCTTTAAGTTATATGAAGATTACAAACACAAGTTTGAATCTTTATAACAAAATAACAAGATTAAAGTTAAAAAAATATAGATCTACAAAGTGGGTGAAGATTCAAAGCTAGAAAGCTTGAATCTTCCATGTTCTTGAAGGATTCAAATCCATGTTTGAATCTACAAGATGAAATCAAGATCAAAGCTAAAAAGCAAGACCCTTAGATGATGATGATGAATTCGTGTGTGAGAAGGGAAGAAGAAGAAGAAAAATTCAAAATACTTACACTTTTAGAGAGAGAAAGAACTAGATAGAATTAGAGAGTGAGTGTGTGTGAATAACAAATGAAAGCAAGTGTAAAATGGATGGAATAAGGGTGGTATTTATAGGTGAATGGGGTGAGGGTGGGGTGAGTTGGCCGAAAATTTGGAGGGGGGACAAGGGGGACAAAAGTTTGCTTTTTGGTTAATGGTTGTTTAAAGTTGGTGCTTATGTTAGGATCCCATGCAACATTAAGGATAATACTTGACATAAATGCTAGCATGTTCCCTCTAATAAATGGGCATTTATCTTACTTAATATTGGGTCACTAGTAATTAATAAGTGGACTAAATAAATGGGCTACTAGCTAGAGTAGGGTGGGCTTAAGTCCAACAAGGTAGAAAGTCCAACAAGACCAACTAGTAAGCATAATTAAATTACTATGCATAATTAAGCATCTAAAAACTCAAGTAATTATTATTATGAAATAATAATTAATATTTCGTAGTCGTAATATTCCGATTACGACAAAAGTTAAACGTGTGCGCAGTTCGCGGTTTATTCGAAACGTCAAGTGACACTAACGGTCATAAAGGCATCCGGTGATTAAGTTAAGTAACCTACGTACTCAAAGGCATGTTTTAACATATAAATGAAAGTAATCCACGTGTAGTAAGGTTCCAGAGTATAAAAATAGCACAGTACGCACAAATACGCAGTTTCGTAAAAACATAAGTGTGATGACCCAGAAATTTCTGACCAAATTTAAACTTTATCTTTAAATGATTTAACGTTTCCGACACGATAAGCAAAGTCTGTAAAACCGAATCTCAAAATTTTTGAACTATTCAAGTACCCTTCGGTTGTTCTCAACGATTCGCGAACCATTACATGTAAATAGATACATATATATACTATAACTTGAAAACGTAATAAGGTTTTAATTGTTTAATACCGTACATTAAACTTATTGGTTTAAATATTTATTTGAATATATATGATAAGTTGGAATATTAATTGTATGAATAACTTGCGACGTATATTTAAAACGTGTTTATGAATGTTGAAAATATATATTAACTTGGTCATAAAACAATTTGTTATTATATATATATATATCAACAAATAGCGAGACAATGATTTATAGAAGTAAATGACCAAAACACTCAAAAGTTTAAGATACACTTTGAATGATATAGTTTATTGATAATTTAAAACTATATTTTGACAAAGGTACGAGTCACAAAACGTAAATTGCGAGTTTTCTAAGAGTACAAAAATGCGTTCGAGAAACCGGAACCGGAACATAAGTCGAGTGACAACGTACGGGTCATCGGAACAAAAATTACAAGTCAACTATGCACATGAATTTAATATAATATATAATTAATTATTTAAATTATATATATTATATATATTATATAATAATATGTCGACAAACAAGAAAACAAAAACATTTTGAGCTGGATCAGGAGGCCATGCGATCGCATGACAAATACACTAAAAACCCATGCGATCGCATGGGCATCAGATTTCAAAAAGTTGCCTATAAAAGTCCAGTTTCTGCTCGAGTTCTTACACATATATTACTCCATGTGTAATATTATTATTATTTATTATTTATATTAATTATTATTATTATTATTATTATTATTATTATTATTATTATTATTATATTATTAAGATTATTATTATTATTATTATTATTATTAATCTTAATATTTTTAGTAATATTATACATAAAATACTACGACGAGGTCATGAGCTTGTCACTTTCAAAATGGTTTTTCGACCGGGATAGAGCTAAGGAAATTAAGAGTTATAGCTATGGAGGTTATGGGTATGATTTGGGGATTATGCTCGTAAAGTCAAACCTAGTGTTTATCATCTCCGTTACGTTTACGTACTTTCCTACAATATTGAATCTCAATATTGATACGTAAGCACTCATATTTTATCTTTTATATATTAATTGTGTATCCATGTCCAGTGCTCGAGTATATATATTTATACATGCTTGTATGCTAAATTTCGTCGTTAAACAGTTATAATGAATCACGAATTAAATACATATATTACTGGTAAAAGGTATATGATATATATGTTTTTGGAAAGCTGGCGAAAAATCAATAACTTTTCATTTAGATATCAAATAGCTTCGATGAACGGATTAAAAGATATGATCAACTAAATTATGATTGACGTTAATTGAAATTGCTTTTGAATCTGCAATTAAGATATAAATAACTTGTTTACGAGATTGATAAAATGGACTTTTAAATATTACTAACTGAGTAACTGAAATCTTATATAAGGCACGTCTCATTTTATTGAACAATTGTCAAAACTGATTGTTTTATCATATTTTAAAGCCTTATAAAAACTATAGTTTAATTTTACAAGAATTGGAAAACTATGTGAAATATTAAAATGATTCTATTGCCATGATCATTCAACTATTGTATGGAGTCAGATTGACTTTTTGAAATAACTTTTGATAACTATTGTATGTCGATCTCGAGCATTAGGATTGTGATACACTATGACCTGACCTAGCTTGATAAACAATTATTGACCAACATATGTTCTCTAGGTTGAGATCTACGGTTATTTGGTAATCCGAGTTTCGGTCACATTTTGGTGAACGACTTTTTATGCGGCTAAGGTGAGTTTCATAAGATCCCTTTTACTCTCTACATTTTTGGGCTGAGAATACATGCAAATGCTTTATTAACCGATATACAATATTTATATGTGTGAGTTTCATTGATCCCTTTTTAATTGCTTTTGCAATATATATTTTTGGACTGAGAATACATGCAATTTATTTTAAACGCAATGGATACAAGTACATACTTAATTCTACACTGAGTTTAAACCGAAAATTCCTTAGCTTTGGTAACTAGTAACTGCCAGTACATAGGATGTGGACTGGTGGGCGCGAATAATAGTATATGGATCCATAGGGCTTGACATCCCCGTCCGAGCTAGAGCGCTAGCCTTTTAACGGACGTGTGTTATTTGAGTTTAGGACACGTTGGTTTGCGTGTATTAAAACGAATGGGGTATTTATCATTATAACATTAAAGCTTAGTTACCAGGGTGCTCTGTTACGTAGAATCTATTGACAAACTTTTGATAAACGTTTCTGGATGAAACAACTGAAAAGTTGTGATCCACCTTTATATACAGATTATGCGAAACACTAAAACTATGAACTCACCAACCTTTGTGTTGACACTTGTTAGCATGTTTATTCTCAGGTTCCTAGAAGTCTTCCGCTGTTTGCTTATATGTTAGACAAGCTATGTGCATGGAGTCTTACATGGCATATTTATCAAGGAAACGTTGCATTCACCAAATCATCACCATGTATCTTATTTTGACTGCATTGTCAATGGAAGTACTATTGTAAACTATTATTTACGGTGATTGTCTATATGTAGAAATCATCAGATGTTGAAAACCTTTGATTTAAATATTCATTTATGGTGTGCCTTTTCAAAAGAATGCAATGTTTACAAAACGTATCATATAGAGGTCAAATACCTCACAATGAAATCGATGAATGACGTGTTCGTCCATATAGATTTGGAGCGATCGTCATAGTTGGTATCAGAGCGTTGGTCCTAGTGAACCAGGTCTTGCACGAGTGTGTCTAACTGATAGTTGTTAGGATGCATTAGTAAGTCTGGACTTCGACCGTGTCTGCATGTTAAAAGTTTTGCTTATCATTTCTTGTCGGATATTACATGCTTATCATTCTTAAGTCTAGACACGTTTTCCTGCATTTATTGCATAAACAGTGTATAGATAAAAATTCATATCTTAGCGTATCTGTTACTGTAAACTTTTCCTGACATCTTCTGAAAATTTCTCCGTGATTTATGGAATTTGGTATTATATATACATATGTAAATTATGTATTGAAGAATACCAAACTAAATTCTATAATATAATTCATATCAAAAATCATCTCCCTAATTATACAAGATGGATCCCGTATCTAGTTCAAATTCCTTAAACTTTGACAGCTATTTCGATATGGATATTCACCTGAATTCCGAAGACAGTGTAACCGGAATGGATCAACCAATCAGCCATCACCTATTCTGGATGAATTGGGGATGGGTTCGTAGCCTGCTTAGTCATTGGAGATAAGAAGAAGGTGATCCCTTCCATTCACCACATTTCCCTCTTGGCGAAGAACCTGAAGCACTTACCGGCGAACCTGTTCGAGGCACTATTTTCTCTCTCATTTCCAGAGTATCTCGTCACAATAATATACTATCTCAAATTCTGAATCTTATTCATCCGCTCGTCCGAACCGACAATCATCCCGGTGTAGTAGAAGAAGTCAATGAGCTTCGCACTAGGGTAGTGGCTTTGGAGAATATGGTGCAAAGGTTATAAGCACCAGCAGAATCACCGGCATCAACAATACCACCGACAACAACACCAACAGTACCATTACCACCACCAACAATATCCGCACCGCAAGCCTCAACATCACAATATGTACCTTGAACATCAACGTCATACGCACCATAGATACCAAGGAATACCAATAACAACAAACGATGAAGTATTGATTCATAACTTCATCGAAAATATATTTTGCAGAGAATATGTAGTTTCTAAAGGTTTTAGAGATTATATATTCTAGTCCTAGTCAAAAACCAGATGAGATTAATATTATGTTAACTCATTAAATCCATGATTACATCTAAGGAAAATATATATGTAGGTATATTTTCATGAAGATTGTAATTAAGAAAATTCTTTTATACAAACTGTTAATGGTGAGAATATTTTAACGGGTAGGTAATACCCGAGAGATATATAAATTCACAATTAATATGTTACATTCTTTGATTCTGATTCAACAAATCATCAACTATACTCACTACTTTCACAACAATATATATTATTTTATAAAAATCAAAGCAACCATCCTCATCCAAATTTGATTACATATTCTGACAGAACAGAATCCAAGTCATAACTCTGAACTAGTAACATCATTCTTAGATCTCTACATCTTTCAAAGCTATACTTTGACTTCAAAACTTTGCATGATCCTTTAGCGTTGCTTTTACCGAAAATAATCTTGCAATCCCTTTTCAAAGTATCCAGTTTTATCACACTTCCAACTAGTCAACTTCGACTTTTCAGATTAGCCTTATTATAACCTTGACATATACGTTTTTGTTACCGGGGAACCTTTCATTTTCCACCACATTAGCAGTAAATTTATCAACAACTTTATTAATCCTTGACCTTTCGAAAAATCCTTATACTCATTGAAACCCTATCATGTACTCATCCACATCTTGTAACAATAAATGCCATACCAACCACCGAGAATTAGCAATCAGTATTTTGAATCTCGCAGCATTTTCTACGACAACAGTTATATATAGATAACATCTGTCTTCTAGACTTACATACTTCGAATGTGAAGTTTCTGAAAAACACCCCAAACTACGAAACTAGTTCTCCTTATTTTGGAAAAATGCTGATGAAGCAGCAAAAACTGTAAACGACCTTAACAGTCAAAAGTTTGATGATAAAGAATAGTATGGTGGTAAAGCTGAGAAAAGAGAAGGTTTGGAACTGGAAAACGGATTGAGCAGACCATGAAGGAGGCTGTGGACAAATCACAAAAACGAAATCTACCTTCAAAGAATACAAATGATTCAATGTCTGCTGAAATCCTTAGCAAATACCTTGCTCCTTACTCTAAAACCTTTGCGGACAATATTCTTCATCATCATCTTATCTTAAATATTCTAAGATATCATTGATAATGCTAAAAACGAACATATATTTCATAGCATTATTCCTCAAGAAAGACAAGCTTTTAGTTGCAATTGTTCTATTTAAAAGTGATATTCGTTTAAATAATAAAAGGTGAAGACAAAAGACAGATTCGACGAATTGAAGACGCAAACGACCAAAAAGCTCAAAAGTACAAAAGACAATCAAAGAGGTTCCAATTATTGATAAGAAACGTCTCGAAATTACAAGAGTACAAGATTCAAAACGAAAAGTACAAGATATTAAATTGTACGTAAGGACGTTCGAAAATCCGGAACCGGGACCAGAGTCAACTCTCAACGCTCGACGCAACGGACTAAAAATTACAAGTCAACTATGCACATAAATATAATATAATATTTAAATAATTCTTATAATTATTTATATATTATATTTATAAAATAAATCGTCGGCAAACAAAGAGCTAAAAGCTGGTGAGCTGTATTTACAAACTCCGCGACTCGCGGAGTTTGAAGGCAAAAGGGCCGCGAGTCGCGGAGGTCCAAATTCTGAAAGTCCCTATAAAGCCAACCGAATTCTGATCATTTTTCACACTCTTAATCTATCTCTCTTTCAATATATACGTAAAAATATATATATAATTTATATTTTAATTTTAATTTTAATTTTAAATCCTAATAATAAGGGTATGTTAACGAATGTTGTAAGGGTGTAAGTCGAAATTCTGTCCGTGTAACGCTACGCTATTTTTAATCATTGTAAGTTATGTTCAACCTTTTTAATTTAATGTCTCGTAGCTAAGTTATTATTATGCTTATTTAATCCGAAGTAATCATGATGTTGGGCTAATTACTAAAATTGGGTAATTGGGCTTTGTACCATAATTAGGGTTTGGACAAAAGAACGACACTTGTGGAAATTAGACTATGGGCTATTAATGGGCTTTATATTTGTTTAACTAAATGATAGTTTGTTAATGTTAATATAAAGATTTACAATTGGGCGTCCCTATAAATTACCATATACACTCGATCGGACACGATGGGCGGGGTATTTATATGTACGAATAATCGTTCATTTAACCGGACACGGGAATGGATTAATAGCCACTAGAATAATTAAAACAGGGGTGAAATTATGTACAAGGACACTTGGTATAATTGATAACAAAATATTAAAACCTTGGGTTACACTCAGTCGACATCCTGGTGTAATTATTAAACAAAGTATTAAAATCTTGTTACAGTTTAAGTCCCCAATTAGTTGGAATATTTAACTTCGGGTATAAGGATAATTTGACGAGGATACTCGCACTTTATATTTATGACTGATGGACTGTTATGGACAAAAACCAGACGGACATATTAAATAATCCAGGACAAAGGACAATTAACCCATGGGCATAAAACTAAAATCAACACGTCAAACATCATGATTACGGAAGTTTAAATAAGCATAATTCTTTTATTTCATATTTAATTTCCTTTATTTTATATTTAATCGTACTTTTTAATTATCGCATTTTTATTTTATCGCACTTTTATTATTCGCAATTTCATTATTGTTATTTACTTTACGCTTTAATTTAAGTCTTGTATTTATATTTATTATTTTACATTTGGTTTTAACTGCGACTAAAGTTTTAAAATCGACAAACCGGTCATTAAACGGTAAAAACCCCCCCTTTATAATAATAATATTAATTATATATATATTTGTATTTTTATAAAAGTAAACTAATATAGCGTTAAGCTTTGTTTAAAAAGATTCCCTGTGGAACGAACCGGACTTACTAAAAACTACACTACTGTACGATTAGGTACACTGCCTATAAGTGTTGTAGCAAGGTTTAAGTATATCCATTTTGTAAATAAATAAATATCTTGTGTAAAATTGTATCGTATTTAATAGTATTTCCTGCTAAAATATAAAGCTATTTTATATACTACTCTGCTAAAACATCAAGTATTTTTGGCGCCGCTGCCGGGGAATCTCTTAAAAGCCGAAAGCGCAACGCTAATATAAAAAAAAAGATTTTTAGTTTACTTTTATTAAAATTTGTTTTTATAAAAATACGTTTTAAATATTCTAAAATATAAAAAGAAAAAAAAAATATAAATTTTTTTTTTAGAGTTTGGTAAATATTTAAGTTTTATAAAAGTTTCTTTATTTCTATTTTTTTAGTTTGTAAAAATATAAGTTTTATTTAATTTATTTTATAAATATATTTTATAAATATAAAACCGAAAAAAAATATATATATATATATAAATCTAGTTTTAAGATTTTTATTTTTAAAATTATAAAGTAGTTCTATGTTTATTTAAGTTTTTAAATATAGGTTTTTATTATATAAATATTTTGATATAAATAGAAAATATAAAACAGAAAAATATAAAACATAAAAATTAAAAAAAGAAAAAAAAACGCTTCAATTTAAACTGTTCCAGAGTTGAAAACTGGAACCCCACGACTCGCGGGGTTTGCTGCATCTAATACCGCGACTTGTGGAGGAGACCTGACACCGACAGAAACCCTAACTGCAATTAATTACGGAGTAATTATTAATTATTATTATTATAACCCTAAATACTTATTGTTATTATAATTAGTTTTAAGTTTTACTTTTTATTTAATTTATATAATTAGTTAAATTAGTTTAATTAAATTGTAAAATTAGTAGTTTTATTAAATAAATAATATAAAAATGATATTTTTATAAAAATTGTATTTTTTACAACTTTTTGTATATTTTTATATTTTGTCCCTTTTTAATCGTTTTAGCGTAATATTTGTATTTTTAGCTCATATTTAGTTTTAAACTTAGTTTTTGCCATAGTTATTTTTACTTCTAGATTTTTAGGCTTTGCCGTAGAATTCCTTAAGTGCTTTTTCTTTAGAATAAGATTTAGGTACTTTAGAACTTTGCGACGCCTTTTTAAGTTTTAGTTTCTTTTTAAGTTATTTCCATTTGGGATATAGTTTTTCCTGTAAGCTTTAATATTTTTAGACGACTTTTACCTATGTATCAATTATCATTCCAATTAGTAATCTCAATTTGCGATTATAATTTTAAGTTAGTTGTAGTAATAAGGTTAGGTTAGTCAAGTATTTTAAGTTTTATAATTTTCTTTTATTTTTCCGTCACCTTTTATTTTTCAACCATTTTTCTTTTTCGACCTTTTTCGACGAACTCTTTTTCTTTCTTATTTCTCGCTATTCTAGTTTTAGGACATAGTTTTTTTATCTACTTCTTATCTAAATTTCTTAAAATTACGAAAATTTATTTTAAGTGGTTAAATTGATAGACATCAAAATTTTCTGGTTCGTAGTAATAGTTGGATTTGTACGTGGACCGGGTTATTGGAGCCAAACAGTCCTTAATTATATTGAGACCAAACGAATCCTGCCCCTCTGCTGCATCTTTTGGCTATTCGAAACGTGGGCAAAATCAGAAAAGTCTATTGATTGGATAACTTATTATAATTTTTCTTTCCTTTTTAAAAACTAATAGGATATTCAGTGAATGCACCGAGCAAGACGTTCACCACCTTTTGTACGTTCACCACCTGTAACTAGATCAAGACACTTAGCAAATATTACTGCCGTTGATTTCTCTTTAGAATCGTCATCCAGTCGACCAAGTACTTCAGTTCAAATTTTCGATAATCCATTTTTTGAACCCGACCTCACAATTGAGAATCCGGTGAATATTCAGGAACGATTCGTAGATCCTGAACCACTAAACTTTCCTCCGGAACCACCAATCATTCAAACAGAGATTGTTGAGGAACGAACCATAAAATCAGAATCCTCTAGTGATTCCGATTCAACAAATTCAATTATGGAGAATCTGGAACCTTTAAGTATGGAAGACCGAATGAGAGCTAAACGCACTGGCCAAGGTCACGCAATTACTCATCCAGACATTAATGCGCCAGATTATGAAATCAAAGGACAAATTCTACACATGGTGACTAATCAATGCCAATTTAGTGGTGCGCCGAAGGAAGATCCAAATGAACATTTACGTACCTTTAATAGGATCTGCACACTATTTAAAATCCGAGAAGTGGAGGATGAACAGATATATCTCATGTTATTTCCCTGGACTTTAAAGGGAGAAGCCAAAGATTGGTTGGAATCGTTACCTGAAGGGGCGATCGATACATGGGACGTTTTAGTTGAAAATTTTCTTAAACAATTCTTTCCTGCATCTAAAGCCGTAAGACTTCAAGCAGAAATTGTTACGTTCACACAGAAGCCGAATGAAACTCTATATGAGGCGTGGACAAGATATGGAAAGTTATTAAGAGGATGTCCGCAACATGGTTTAGACACCTGTCAAATAGTACAAATATTCTACCAAGGATGCGACATCACTACAAGGAAAGATATAGATATAGCAGCTGGTGGTTCTATTATGAAGAAAACCGAAACTGATGCTTACAAAATTATTGATAACACTGCTTCCCACTCACATGAGTGGCATCAAGAAAAAGATATCGTTAGATCATCTAAAGCAGCTAGAGCCGATTCTAGCCATGACTTAGATTCCATTTCCGCAAAGATAGATGCTGTCGAGAGACGAATGGAAAAGATGACTAAAGATATTCACTCAATACGGATTAGTTGTGAGCAATGTGGAGGACCACATTTGACAAAAGATTGTCTCAGTATTGAATTAACAATGGAACAAAGAGAGAATATTTCATACATAAACCAAAGGCCTGGAAATAATTATCAGAATAATTATCAACCGCCAAGACCTATTTACAATCAAAACCAGAATTATAACCGAAATATTCCATACAACAACCAACAAGGTCCTAGCAATCAACAAGTATCCAATAATACTTACAATCATCAAAGACCTAATTTTCAAAACAAACCACCACAACAAACCGATGATAAAAAGCCGAATTTAGAAGATATGATGACGAAGCTAGTTGAAACTTAAACGCAGTTTTTCACATCTCAGAAACAAACTAATGAACAAAATGCTCAAGCATTTAGAAATCAACAAGCTTCTATTCAAAATCTGGAACAAGAAGTAAGTAACCTAGCAAGGTTAATAGGTGAAAGAAAACCGGGAAGTCTACCTAGTGATACAAATGCTAACCCTCGGAATGAAACAGCTAAAGCTATTATCACAAGAAGTGGTACAACACTTAAACCACCGGAAATACCTGTAACTTCTGATGAAGCTATTCCTACTCCACAAGAACCACAACCTGATCAAGATAAGAAAAAAGAACCGGTAGTTGAAAAGGTTAATGAAGATAACACAGCTAAGGATAAACCTTATGTTAAACCATACCAACCACCACTTCCTTACCCGAGTAAAATGAAGAAAGAGAAACTTGAAGCCGGGCAATCCAAATTCTTGGATATGTTTAAACAGATAAATGTAAATCTTCCTTTCATTGATGTGATTTCAGGAATGCCTAGATATGCTAAATTCTTGAAAGATCTAATCTCAAATAGAAAGAAAATGGAAGAACTCTCAGCTGTTACCATGAATGCTAATTGTTCAGCAGTGCTGTTGAATAAGATACCAGAAAAACTATCTGATCCAGGAAGTTTCACAATTCCATATTTTCTAGGTAGTCTTAGTTCAATAGAAGCATTAGCAGATTTAGGTTCTATTATAAATCTAATGCCATATTCACTATACGCTAAACTAGACCTTGGAGAATTGAAACCAACCAGAATAAGCATACAACTAGCCGATAGATCAATAAAATATCCTAGAGGGATAATGGAGAACATGCTAGTTAAAGTTGGTACTTTAGTATTTCCAGTAGATTTTGTTGTTTTGGACATGGAAGAAGATTTTCAAGTTCCTCTCATATTAGGAAGACCATTCTTAAACACGGCTAAAGCAATGATAGACGTGTTCGGTAAGAAACTGACCCTAAGTATAGAGGATGAAAGTGTTACCTTTTCAGTTGATAGAGCAATGCAACAACCACAATCTGCAGATGATACATGTTATTATATTCAAACTATAGATGCACATGCAGAATTATTAGAAGAATTTCCAGAATTACAAGGAACAGGAGAATGTTCTTTAGGAGAAGGTAATGAACCAATTGATGAAGCTGAAATGTTAGCTACACTTATAGCTAATGGATATGAACCAACAACAGAAGAAATTCAAATGCTAAAAGAAGAAGACAGATATCGATACAAATCATCGATAGAAGAACCACCGAAATTAGAGTTAAAGCCACTTCTAAACCATTTGGAATACGCTTATTTACATGGTAAATCTGAATTACCTGTAATAATATCGTCTTCTCTTACTGAAAATGAGAAATCACAACTCATTTCTGTGTTGAAAGCTCATAAACCAGCCATTGCATGGAAGATTCATGATATTAAAGGAATAAGTCCTTCGTATTGCACACATAAAATCCTTATGGAAGAAGGTCATAAAACGTATGTGCAACGCCAAGGAAGACTAAATCCTAATATGCAAGATGTAGTTAAGAAAGTTATTATTAAACTGCTAGATGCAGGTCTAATTTATCCAATCTCTGATAGTCCATGGGTAAGCCCAGTTCAATGCGTGCCTAAGAAGGGTGGCATGACTGTCATTACAAATGAGAAAAATGAGCTTATTCCTACTAGGACTGTAACAGGATGGCGTGTATGTATTGATTATAGAAAATTAAATGACGCCACCAGAAAAGATCACTTTCCCTTACCTTTCATTGATCAAATGTTGGAAAGATTAGCCGGAAATAGTTACTATTGTTTTCTAGATGGATTTTCCGGATATTTTCAAATTCCAATAGCACCCGAAGATCAAGAGAAAACCACATTCACGTGCCCTTATGGTACTTTTGCTTACAAACGCATGCCATTTGGACTTTGCAACGCCCCTGCAACCTTTCAAAGGTGCATGATGGCAATTTTTCACGACATGATAGAAGAATGCATGGAAGTTTTCATGGATGACTTTTCAGTCTTCGGTGATACATTTGAATCATGTCTAGTTAATCTTGAACAAATGCTTATTAGATGCGAACAATCAAATCTACTACTTAATTGGGAGAAATGCCATTTCATGGTTAAAGAAGGCATCGTTCTTGGACATAAAATTTCAAAAGAAGGAATTGAAGTGGATAGAGCTAAAGTAGATGTAATTGCTAAACTTCCACATCCCACCAATGTTAGAGGAGTTAGGAGTTTTCTAGGGCATGCCGGTTTTTACCGACGTTTCATAAAAGATTTTTCTAAAATTGCCACTCCTATGAATAAACTCCTAGAAAAGGATGCTCCATTCATCTTTTCAGATGAGTGTATCAAATCTTTTAATATTCTTAAAGAGAAACTCACTAATGCACCGATCATGATAACACCAAATTGGAATCTACCATTTGAACTAATGTGCGATGCAAGTGATTTTGCAATGGGAGCCGTTTTAGGACAAAGGATTGAAAAACGATTTCAACCTATATATTATGCTAGTAAGACGTTACAAGGAGCATAAACGAACTATACAACTACTGAAAAAGAACTCCTTGCTATTGTCTTTGCTTTTGACAAATTTCGATCATATCTCGTTCTAGCAAAAACGGTGGTCTATACCGACCATTCTGCTCTTAGATACCTATTTTCAAAACAAGATGCTAAACCAAGATTAATCCGTTGGATCTTACTCTTACAAGAGTTTGATATTGAAATCCGAGATAAAAGAGGAGCAGAAAATCTCGCCGCTGATCATCTTTCTCGTCTTGAAAATCCTGAGTTAGAAGTTCTAAATGAATCGGCCATACAAGACAACTTTCCTGATGAATATCTATTGAAGATAGATTATAAAGAAATTCCATGGTTTGCAGACTATGCAAACTACTTAGTTTGTGGATTCCTTGAAAAAGGATTATCGTACCAAAGACGAAAGAAATTCTTCAGTGATATAAAACACTATTTTTGGGAAGATCCACATCTGTTTAAAAGTTGTCCCGATGGAATAATACGCCGATGTGTATTTGGAGATGAAGCTAGTAAAATTTTAAACCATTGTCACACAGGACCAACAGGAGGGCATTATGGGCCTCAACTAACAGCAAGAAAAGTTTATGATGCTGGATTCTATTGGCCTACAATTTACAAAGACGCACACCTTCTTTGCAAATCCTGTGATGCTTGTCAAAGGGCCGGAAAAATAAGTCAACGTGATGAAATGCCACAAAATGTCATCCAAGTATGTGAAGTATTTGACATTTGGGGTATTGACTTTATGGGTCCATTTCCAAAATCTCATAATAATCTATATATACTCGTAGCCATTGATTATGTATCTAAATGGGCGGAAGCACAAGCTCTCCCAACTAACGATGCACGAGTTGTAGTCAACTTTTTAAAACGTCTTTTTGCAAGGTTTGGAACACCGAAAGCTTTAATAAGTGATCGGGGAACTCATTTCTGTAATAATCAACTTGAGAAAGTTCTTAAAAGATATGGAGTAACTCATAAAATCTCCACCGCATATCATCCACAAACAAGTGGACAAGTTGAAAATACAAACCGAGCTTTAAAACGTATTCTAGAGAAAACCGTAGGATCAAATCCGAAGGAATGGTCCATTAAATTGGAGGATGCACTCTGGGATTTTAGAACAGCCTACAAAACTCCAATTGGAACCACACCTTTTAGACTTGTTTATGGAAAAGCATGTCATCTTCCAGTAGAAATTGAACACAAAGCATTTTGGGCTTTGAAGACATGTAATCTTGATTTACATGAAGCCGGACGTCTACGATTAAGTCAACTAAACGAATTAGAAGAATTAAGACATGAAGCATACGAAAATTCATTAATCTATAAAGAAAGAACGAAGAAATGGCATGATAAAAGAATCAGAAGTTCAAAAGAATTTAAAGAAGGAGACAGAGTTCTTCTTTTCAATTCACGATTCAAGCTATTTCCTGGAAAATTGAAATCAAGATGGTCTGGACCATTCATAGTCAAAAGAGTTTTCCCATACGGAACGATAGAATTAATAAATTCAAATGGGATTGAATTTAAAGTTAATGGTCACAGAGTTAAACACTACATACATAGTCCGATGGAAGTCGACAACGAAGTTAATCATAATTTCGACACCACAGCTAACTAAGTGTGGGGAGAATCAAGTCTTTAAAGGATAATATGTATTTCTGTTAGAGTTAGATTATCTGTTTTCGTGTAGTTCTCGAAAATGGAATCCGAATGGTCTTTCCCTAGCAGACCCTAAAGAACTAGTCTTCTCCCCCCATTCTGAATTTTTATTTTTTTTAGGAAATGAAGACTGCCTGTGAACTAAACCATGGTCTAATGCTACACGCTTTGATCACTAAACGTAATAATGATACACTACCGAGTGAAATAGTATCAGTAATCAGAGAAAGAATGGACGGAGTTAGAAAAGAATCCAGATGCGAAGATAATAAGTTACAATTTGGTAAAGGAAAATCAAAATCCGCAGCAAAAAGAAGAGCACGACACCTAGAAAGATGTCACAAATGCGGAAAATGGTCACATGGAGGTAAATGTTCAAATAATCAAACCTATTCAAACACCGAATTTGTTACTTTATGCAGAGACGGACCGTTCATATGTTTAGAAGAAAAGACACTGAATGCTCGAGGTTACGCCTATGTAGCTATGGAAAACCAATTAAACCGACTATCTTATGAATGGGATAGATCATATAACTAAGAAATCTATTTCACAGGTATGTTTGTACAGTTTTTATTTTTTTTAACCTTTTGATAATAAACGCTAATTTGTTCGCTATAAAGTATTAAATTGGTATTGAATAAAATTAGGTTTGGCGACCGAAATTATTGATATCATTCAAAAATTTATTACATCACTGCGAAATTTAACGTTTATTCTTAAGGTATAAATATCTTTAATCAATCAACCCAAAATATTTCAAAAATTCGTCATGAGTTAAATTAGGTCTTGGAACCGAAATTACTTTACCGAAAAGAGGGGCGCATATTTTTGATAATATTTGATTAATTAAAGTGGGATAAAAAGCCAAAAAGATTTTTAATTTTATTGTTACCATGTTTTTAAAATTAATATATAAATCTTAAATTAATATTGAAAACTTTGTAAAAACAATATATTTAAAATTATAAATATTTGAAAAATTAATATAAGTTTGATGTGAATTTATAATATGAATTTTTAAATTAAGTTTGGTGTGAATTTTTAATTTTTAAAATATGAATTTTTAATTTTGTGCATTTCAAATTTTAAGTTTGGTGTGAATTTTTAATATTAATTTTGAATTTTATATTTAAGTTGTGTGAATTTAAAAACAAAAATTTACTTTATCTCATTAAGTTAAAAATATGATTTTTAAAATTCGTCGTGAGTTGAAGACTAGGTCTTTGAACCGAAATTGCTTTACCCGAGGAAGGGACGAGAACTTTTATTATCATTATTTTTAATCTTATTGAATTAAAGTATGCCAAAAACATTAAAAAAAACTCAAAAATCTTTACTTTTAAAAACCGCGCTTTGATTTGACAAATTTTAAAATTTTGTCGAAGGACGGACTAGGACATCGATCCGAAACGACCTCGTCCTAAATAACAAGGGAAACAAAATTTTAAAATTAATTACTTAAATATTTTAATTAGTATAAGATATATATAAAAAAAAAATTACCAAACTCCGCGACTCGCGGAGTTTGGAGGTTTAAACCCCGCGACTCGCGGGAGGACAAAAATACAGAAAAAATAAAATCGAGCAAGAACAGCTCAGTTGCACACCACACCAAAAACACAGCGAAATACTGCGCGAAAAAACCCCAAAAACACCCCCAAAATCACAATTTTTAACCGTTAATCATCAAATCTTTTACTAAAATCATGTTGAGAAGGATGCTATCAAGGAATTACTCAAGAAAAATGGTAAATTTCTACACCTAAACACCATTTAATTTGAAAATTAGTGTTCTTGAGCAATTTTTTCTCCAATTTGATTTTGATGCTTTTTAGTGTAATTATTCTTAAATTGTTTATGTATTATGCTTGTATAACCTAGATTGATGCTATTTAACATGATTAGAAGCCTTAAACTTCAAATTTAGAGTAATCTAGGGTTTGTGTTCTTGAGCAAATTTGGGACTTTTTGATATAAACAGGTTATGGCCGATTTTTGTCATGAATTGTTGCTAAATTAAGTAGTGTAACATGTTTAGGTAGTTAAATGATCCAAACTTTGAGCCTAAACATGATTTTGAGAATTAAAGTGGACTTTTTCAAGTCTAAAAATTCATGAACTTGATTTTTGAAAGATAATGCCATTTGAAACTTGTTTAATTGCTAGTAATGATTATTTTGACATGTTATTTGAGTTGAATGCTTATGAATTTAGCGAATATTTTCGTATATGCTATTTTGAAAAAGTGTAGATTTGATGAAAATATGAAAATGAGCTTAAGTTTGATATAAATTGATCATGTCATTGTAATTATTTTGATTGATGATTTTGCTGACACTAACGCATATTTGGATGCACAAAAATTGTGTTTGATGTGTTTTGCAGACTGAAAGGGGTGAATCTTCATCCCAAGCTCGCAATGCTCCTGCTGAGAATGCGGAACAACAGGAGGTGGATAACTACTACAAGCAAGATATACCTCACCCAGTCATGACATTTTCTGATATGCACTTGGAAGAGTTGCACCCGAACCTGAGATTTGACAGACTTTGGATAGATTATCCAAAATACCAAAGGGGTTTGCATACTCTTCATTCTAAAGTTGTTGAGGTACCTAGGGTCATAGAATGGGGACCCTTAGAAGCTGTAGAATTGGCCGGGCCAATTAGGGAATTACTTGCACAGAGGTATGGTAATTCTACTTTTAATGACTGGGTACGTTTATTCACCATGCGTAGACCTGTATATAAAGTATGGTGTGAAGAATTGTTGTGTAGTATAGAATTAAATGATCGGGTAGCTAGTTTAACCGACCGATCTTTTATTAGATTTTTGTTAGGAGGTTCGATGCGCCACATGTCTTTACTAGACATGGCTCAGGCTTTACGTATATATACGCCTGAGGAGTTAGCATCTGCCGATTGTAGAGGGTTGATACTAAATGGTAGAAAGATAGATGAAAATTTTGATACACACGGTGTATGGAGTCAAATGACAAGCCATCACCGATTCAAAGGGGGAAATTACTCTTATTTGGATATAGATAGAGCTGAATTAAGAGTGATTCATAGGTTTTTAGCTAATTCGATTACACAAAGAGGTAAGAACAAGGAAAAGGTAAATGAACAGGATTTATTTTACCATATGTGTATTCGAGACCCACAAAGCGCTGTAAGTATACCTTATTGTGTGGGTTACTATTTATCAGCTATGGTTAGGGGGATGAGACCGCATAGCATAATAGGAGGTGGTATTTTTATTACTTTGATTGCTGAATATCTCGGTGTGGATATAAGTCGGGGGGGGGGGGGGATTATTAGTAGAAGAACCAGAACCCCGCGATACTATAGGTTTAAATGTATACCATGGTGCGAAAGTTTTGAAGAGGCGAAATAACGCTGCAGTACAATACCATGGTAGACATCCACAGGTTGAGAGAAACCAACAGCAAGGTAATGTAAGAGGGGGAAATGAGATGCAAGAAATGCAAAGGTTTATAGCTTCACAGGAGTACGAAAATGCTAGACAGAGAGCATTTGAAGATTGGCAAGTTCATCAGAACCAAATCATAGCTCATTGCCAACATATAGGTAGAAACTATATTCCTACACCAAAACCCATATTCCCTCCCTGGTCTATAGAGATGCAACCACCGTATCCTACGTATAACCCTGCCGAAGCATTCTATAGCACCTATGGTTATGCTTGGAACCCCTATTGGTACCAGTATCATCCCTAGTCTACTTAGTTTTATTTATTTTGTAATTTGTAATGTTGATACGTTTAATACTTATGTTAATATTGTAATAGTTTTTATAATTTTCTAACTTTTATTCTTAGATTTTAATAATTTTTGAATGTGGGGTAATATACCAAACTTCAAAAATATGTATATATGTTTGCAGTTTATCTTATGTACACAACAGGGTAAAATAACGCATTTTCAAAGACTGGCATTAAGTTCAGCAAAAGCAACTAATTTTGACGACAAGATGCAAAATATATGTGAAATAACAACAAGACGGAATGAAAAAATGATGTGCACCATTTATCATTCAGCAAACAAACGCCAATATGTTTGGAAACTTTGGTAAAATTTAATCAATTTCACACATATGCACATGAATTTAATATAATATATAATTAATTATTTAAATTATATATATTATATATATTATATAATAATATGTCGACAAACAAGAAAACAAAAACATTTTGAGCTGGATCAGGCGGCCATGCGATCGCATGGCAAATACACTAAAAACCCATGCGATCGCATGGGCATCAGATTTCAAAAAGTTGCCTATAAAAGTCCAGTTTTTGCTCGAGTTCTTACACATATATTACTCCATGTGTAATATTATTATTATTTATTATTTATATTAATTATTATTATTATTATTATTATTATTATTATTATTATTATTATATTATTATTAAGATTATTATTATTATTATTATTAATCTTAATATTTTTAGTAATATTATACATAAAATACTACGACGAGGTCATGAGCTTGTCACTTTCAAAATGGTTTTTCGACCGGGATAGAGCTAAGGAAATTAAGAGTTATAGCTATGGAGGTTATGGGTATGATTTGGGGATTATGCTCGTAAAGTCAAACCTAGTGTTTATCATCTCCGTTACGTTTACGTACTTTCCTACAATATTGAATCTCAATATTGATACGTAAGCACTCATATTTTATCTTTTATATATTAATTGTGTATCCATGTCCAGTGCTCGAGTATATATATTTATACATGCTTGTATGCTAAATTTCGTCGTTAAACAGTTATAATGAATCACGAATTAAATACATATATTACTGGTAAAAGGTATATGATATACATGTTTTTGGAAAGCTGGCGAAAAATCAATAACTTTTCATTTAGATATCGAATAGCTTCGATGAACGGATTAAAAGATATGATCAACTGAATTATGATTGACGTTAATTGAAATTGCTTTTGAATCTGCAATTAAGATATAAACAACTTGTTTACGAGATTGATAAAATGGACTTTTAAATATTACCAACCGAGTAACTGAAATCTTATATAAGGCACGTCTCATTTTATTGAACAATTGTTAAAACTGATTGTTTTATCATATTTTAAAGCCTTATAAAAACTATAGTTTAATTTTACAAGAATTGGAAAACTATGTGAAATATTAAAATGATTCTATTGCCATGATCATTCAACTATTGTATGGAGTCAGATTGACTTTTTGAAATAACTTTTGATAACTATTGTATGTCGATCTCGAGCATTAGGATTGTGATACACTATGACCTGACCTAGCTTGATAAACAATTATTGACCAACATATGTTCTCTAGGTTGAGATCTACGGTTATTTGGTAATCCGAGTTTCGGTCACATTTTGGTGAACGAATTTTTATGCGGCTAAGGTGAGTTTCATAAGATCCCTTTTACTCTCTACATTTTTGGGCTGAGAATACATGCAAATGCTTTATTAACCGATATACAATATTTATATGTGTGAGTTTCATTGATCCCTTTTTAATTGCTTTTGCAATATATATTTTTGGACTGAGAATACATGCAATTTATTTTAAACGCAATGGATACAAGTACATACTTAATTCTACACTGAGTTTAAACCGAAAATCCCTTAGCTTTGGTAACTAGTAACTGCCAGTACATAGGATGTGGACTGGTGGGCGCGAATAATAGTATATGGATCCATAGGGCTTGACATCCCCGTCCGAGCTAGAGCGCTAGCCTTTTAACGGACGTGTGTTATTTGAGTTTAGGACACGTTGGTTTGCGTGTATTAAAACGAATGGGGTATTTATCATTATAACATTAAAGCTTAGTTACCAGGGTGCTCTGTTACGTAGAATCTATTGACAAACTTTTGATAAACGTTTCTGGATGAAATAACTGAAAACTTGTGATCCACCTTTATATACAGATTATGCGAAACACTAAAACTATGAACTCACCAACCTTTGTGTTGACACTTGTTAGCATGTTTATTCTCAGGTTCCTAAAAGTCTTCCGCTGTTTGCTTATATGTTAGACAAGCTATGTGCATGGAGTCTTACATGGCATATTTATCAAGGAAACGTTGCATTCACCAAATCATCACCATGTATCTTATTTTGACTGCATTGTCAATGGAAGTACTATTGTAAACTATTTTTACGGTGATTGTCTATATGTAGAAATCATCAGATGTCGAAAACCTTTGATTTAAATATTCATTTATGGTGTGCCTTTTCAAAAGAATGCAATGTTTACAAAACGTATCATATAGAGGTCAAATACCTCGCAATGAAATCGATGAATGACGTGTTCGTCCATATAGATTTGGAGCGATCGTCACAGTTGGTATCAGAGCGTTGGTCCTAGTGAACCAGGTCTTTCACGAGTGTGTCTAACTGATAGTTGTTAGAATGCATTAGTAAGTCTGGACTTCGACCGTGTCTGCATGTTAAAAGTTTTGCTTATCATTTCTTGTCGGATATTACATGCTTATCATTCTTAAGTCTAGACACGTTTTCCTGCATTTATTGCATAAATAGTGTATAGATAAAAATTCATATCTTAGCGTATCTGTTACTGTAAACTTTTCCTGACATCTTCTGAAAATTTCTCCGTGATTTATGGAATTTGGTATTATATATACATATGTAAATTATGTATTGAAGAATACCAAACTAAATTCTATAATATAATTCATATCAAAAATCATCTCCCTAATTATACAAGATGGATCCCGTATCTAGTTCAAATTCCTTAAACTTTGACAGCTATTCCGATATGGATATTCACCTGAATTCCGAAGACAGTGTAACCGGAATGGATCAACCAATCAGCCATCACCTATTCTGGATGAATTGGGGATGGGTTCGTAGCCTGCTTAGTCATTGGAGACAAGAAGAAGGTGATCCCTTCCATTCACCACATTTCCCTCTTGGCGAAGAACCTGAAGCACTTACCGGCGAACCTGTTCGAGGCACTATTTTCTCTCTCATTTCCAGAGTATCTCGTCACGATAATATACTATCTCAAATTCTGAATCTTATTCATCCGCTCGTCCAAACCGACAATCATCCCGGTGTAGTAGAAGAAGTCAACGAGCTTCGCACTCGGGTAGTGGCTTTGGAGAATATGGTGCAAAGGTTATAAGAACCAGCAGAATCACCGGCATCAACAATACCACCGACAACAACACCAACAGTACCATTACCACCACCAACAACATCCGCACCGCAAGCCTCAACATCACAATATGTACCTTGAACATCAACGTCATACGCACCATAGATACCAAGGAATACCAACAACAATAAACGATGAAGTATTGATTCATAACTTCATCGAAGAAATATTTTGCAGAGAATATGTAGTTTCTAAAGGTTTTAGAGATTATATATTCTAGTCCTAGTCAAAAACCAGATGAGATTAATATTATGTTAACTCATTAAATCCATGATTACATCTAAGGAAAATATATATGTAGGTATATTTTCATGAAGATTGTAATTAAGAAAATTCTTTTATACAAACTGTTAATGGTGAGAATATTTTAACGGGTAGGTAATACCCGAGAGATATATAAATTCACAATTAATATGTTACATTCTTTGATTCTGATTCAACAAATCATCAACTATACTCACTACTTTCACAACAATATATATTATTTTATAAAAATCAAAGCAACCATCCTCATCCAAATTTGATTACATATTCTGACAGAACAGAATCCAAGTCATAACTCTGAACTAGTAACATCATTCTTAGATCTCTACATCTTTCAAAGCTATACTTTGACTTCAAAACTTTGCATGATCCTTTAGCGTTGTTTTTACCGAAAATAATCTTGCAATCCCTTTTCAAAGTATCCAGTTTTATCACACTTCCAACTAGTCAACTTCGACTTTTCAGATTAGCCTTATTATAACCTTGACATATACGTTTTTGTTACCAGGGAACCTTTCATTTTCCACCACATTAGCAGTAAATTTATCAACAACTTTATTAATCCTTGACCTTTCGAAAAATCCTTATACTCATTGAAACCCTATCATGTACTCATCCACATCTTGTAACAATAAATGCCATACCAACCACCGAGAATTAGCAATCAGTATTTTGAATCTCACAGCATTTTCTACGACAACAGTTATATATAGATAACATCTGTCTTCTAGACTTACATACTTCGAATGTGAAGTTTCTGAAAAACACCCCAAACTACGAAACTAGTTCTCCTTATTTTGGAAAAATGCTGATGAAGCAGCAAAAACTGTAAACGACCTTAACAGTCAAAAGTTTGATGATAAAGAATAGTATGGTGGTAAAGCTGAGAAAAGAGAAGGTTTGGAACTGGAAAACGGATTGAGCAGACCATGAAGGAGGCTGTGGACAAATCACAAAAACGAAATCTACCTTCAAAGAATACAAATGATTCAGTGTCTGCTGAAATCCTTAGCGAATACCTTGCTCCTTACTTTAAAACCTTTGCGGACAATATTCTTCATCATCATCTTATCTTAAATATTCTAAGATATCATTGATAATGCTAAAAATGAACATATATTTCATAGCATTATTCCTCAAGAAAGACAAGCTTTTAGTTGCAATTGTTCTATTTAAAAGTGATATTCGTTTAAATAATAAAAGGTGAAGACAAAAGACAGATTCGACGAATTGAAGACGCAAACGACCAAAAAGCTCAAAAGTACAAAAGACAATCAAAGAGGTTCCAATTATTGATAAGAAACGTCTCGAAATTACAAGAGTACAAGATTCAAAATGCAAAGTACAAGATATTAAATTGTACGCAAGGACGTTCGAAAATCCGGAACCGGGACCAGAGTCAACTCTCAACGCTCGACGCAACGGACTAAAAATTACAAGTCAACTATGCACATAAATATAATATAATATTTAAATAATTCTTATAATTATTTATATATTATATTTATAAAATAAATCGTCGGCAAACAAAGAGCCAAAAGCTGGTGAGCTGTATTTACAAACTCCGCGACTCGCGGAGTTTGAAGGCAAAAGGGCCGCGAGTCGCGGAGGTCCAAATTCTGAAAGTCCCTATAAAGCCAACCGAATTCTGATCATTTTTCACACTCTTAATCTATCTCTCTTTCAATATATACGTAAAAATATATATATAATTTTAATTTTAATTTTAATTTTAATTTTAAATCCTAATAATAAGGGTATGTTAACGAATGTTGTAAGGGTGTAAGTCGAAATTCTGTCCGTGTAACGCTACGCTATTTTTAATCATTGTAAGTTATGTTCAACCTTTTTAATTTAATGTCTCGTAGCTAAGTTATTATTATGCTTATTTAATCCGAAGTAATCATGATGTTGGGCTAATTACTAAAATTGGGTAATTGGGCTTTGTACCATAATTGAGGTTTGGACAAAAGAACGACACTTGTGGAAATTAGACTATGGGCTATTAATGGGCTTCATATTTGTTTAACTAAATGATAGTTTGTTAATGTTAATATAAAGATTTACAATTGGGCGTCCCTATAAATTACCATATACACTCGATCGGACACGATGAGCGGGGTATTTATATGTACGAATAATCGTTCATTTAACCGGACACGGGAATGGATTAATAGCCACTAGAATAATTAAAACAGGGGTGAAATTATGTACAAGGACACTTGGTATAATTGATAACAAAATATTAAAACCTTGGGTTACACTCAGTCGACATCCTGGTGTAATTATTAAACAAAGTATTAAAATCTTGTTACAGTTTAAGTCCCCAATTAGTTGGAATATTTAACTTCGGGTATAAGGATAATTTGACGAGGATACTCGCACTTTATATTTATGACTGATGGACTGTTATGGACAAAAACCAGACGAACATATTAAATAATCCAGGACAAAGGACAATTAACCCATGGGCATAAAACTAAAATCAACACGTCAAACATCATGATTACGGAAGTTTAAATAAGCATAATTCTTTTATTTCATATTTAATTTCCTTTATTTTATATTTAATCGTACTTTTTAATTATCGCATTTTTATTTTATCGCACTTTTATTATTCGCAATTTCATTATTGTTATTTACTTTACGCTTTAATTTAAGTCTTGTATTTATATTTATTATTTTACATTTGGTTTTAACTGCGACTAAAGTTTTAAAATCGACAAACCGGTCATTAAACGGTAAAACCCCCCCTTTATAATAATAATATTACTTATATATATTTGTATTTTTATAAAAGTAAACTAATATAGCGTTAAGCTTTGTTTAAAAAGATTCCCTGTGGAACGAACCGGACTTACTAAAAACTACACTACTGTACGATTAGGTACACTGCCTATAAGTGTTGTAGCAAGGTTTAAGTATATCCATTTTGTAAATAAATAAATATCTTGTGTAAAATTGTATCGTATTTAATAGTATTTCCTGCTAAAATATAAAGCTATTTTATATACTACTCTGCTAAAACATCAATCATCGTATCTTCCATTATAAATATCCTCCATATTTCTGAAGATATTTTTTTTATAACCATTCTTATCTGAAATCATTCATCTCTTCGCGCTATCTTTGTTACATCATAAAAGAAACTATTTTAGTTTCTAAAATCTGAAAAATTCGAAAAATAGATGTTTTAAAGTAATGTTGGGAATTGAAGCATGAGTTAGTATAATATAATGACACTTGATCAACGTGATTATATTACAGTAAGTCATGCTGAGTTTCTAATGGAACTTGATAAAGGTTCACAGATCCCACCCTCATCATAAACCATGTTACATAACTCTTTCATTCCATATAATCTCTAAATATATCAAGAAAATATATTTCTTGATGATTCGGTCTTTTCCGAATATTCTGGTAATTTGACAAGTCAGATTGTGCCATTACCGTTTCTTTCTTAGAACATTAACTATGTTTATCCAAAACTCCATAACTACGAATTCTGGACCATTACAAGAGATGCCTAATCGCAAGAAGAAGAAACGAAGGGACAAAGCTTCGAAATAGAAATTGGAGTATAAATCGCAGCAAATAAGAGGGAGTATTAACCGTGAATGACAATGATTATAGAAGACAGAAGTAGGGACATTGAAATATAAGGGGAGATATAAAGCCCGATAACAAACATGAAATTACAAAGCATGTATATCAATGCGTATAGCAATATAAAGACACGGGAGAATGAAAAACACTATAACCCCAAGGTAATAGTAGAAGAAAATAACCTCCTCTGGTGGCAGATGAAAAAGAAGAATGAAGGATACGATAGCCAAGAAAATATCAAGAATCAGAACTGGATTAAGCATTTTCACAATCTATTGGGATGTATGAAATAAGAAAGAAGATGTAGGAGTGGTGAAAGAAATGAAACAGAAGAGGTCAATTTATAGCGAAATATCAGACATAGCAATCGAGGCAGATTACGCATTTAATCAAAGAAAATCCTAATTTCCACAAATTCCGAAGAATCAAATCTTATATAGATTATGAAGATTTTCTATTCCTTAAATTCCGGAAATCAATCGTTAATACGTCAAAAGTTAAGATGAATCTCTATTCTCCATTTCACTTTATTACGACGGCTTCTCTCATACGCTTCAAGTAATTGGATTGTTTTATCCATATTATTCAACGGTGATAAAACTCTATTTATCGACTCATATTCGTCATAAAAACATTTTTATTGTTAGCCATGACAACCTCACTCAAATTTCGGGACGAAATTTCTTTAACGGGTAGGTACTGTGATGACCCAGAAATTTCTGACCAAATTTAAACTTTATCTTTAAATGATTTAACGTTTCCGACACGATAAGCAAAGTCTGTAAAATCGAATCTCAAAATTTTTGAACTATTCAAGTACCCTTCGGTTGTTCTCAACGATTCACGAACCATTACATGTAAATAGATACATATATATACTATAACTTGAAAACGTAATAAATTTTTAATTGTTTAATACTGTACATTAAACTTATTGGTTTAAATATTTATTTGAATATATATGATAAGTTGGAATATTAATTGTATGAATAACTTGCGACGTATATTTAAAACGTGTTTATGAATGTTGAAAATATATATTAACTTGGTCATAAAACGATTTGTTATTATATATATATATCAACAAATAGCGAGACAATGATTTATAGAAGTAAATGACCAAAACACTCGAAAGTTTAAGATACACTTTGAATGATATAGTTTATTGATAATTTAAAACTATATTTTGACAAAGGTACGAGTCACAAAACGTAAATTGCGAGTTTTCTAAGCGTACAAAAATGCGTTCGAGAAACCGGAACCGGGACATAAGTCGAGTGACAACGTACGGGTCATCGGAACAAAAAATTACAAGTCAACTATGCACATGAATTTAATATAATATATAATTAATTATTTAAATTATATATATTATATATATTATATAATAATATGTCGACAAACAAGAAAACAAAAACATTTTGAGCTGGATCAGGCGGCCATGCAATCGCATGGCAAATACACTAAAAACCCATGCGATCGCATGGGCATCAGATTTCAAAAAGTTGCCTATAAAAGTCCAGTTTCTGCTCGAGTTCTTACACATATATTACTCCATGTGTAATATTATTATTATTTATTATTTATATTAATTATTATTATTATTATTATTATTATTATTATTATTATTATATTATTAAGATTATTATTATTATTATTATTAATCTTAATATTTTTAGTAATATTATACATAAAATACTACGACGAGGTCATGAGCTTGTCACTTTCAAAATGGTTTTTCGAGCGGGATAGAGCTAAGGAAATTAAGAGTTATAGCTATGGAGGTTATGGGTATGATTTGAGGATTATGCTCGTAAAGTCAAACCTAGTGTTTATCATCTCCGTTACGTTTACGTACTTTTCTACAATATTGAATCTCAATATTGATACGTAAGCACTCATATTTTATCTTTTATATATTAATTGTGTATCCATGTCCAGTGCTCGAGTATATATATTTATACATGCTTGTATGCTAAATTTCGTCGTTAAACAGTTATAATGAATCACGAATTAAATACATATATTACTGGTAAAAGGTATATGATATACATGTTTTTGGAAAGCTGGCGAAAAATCAATAACTTTTCATTATATATCGAATAGCTTCGATGAACGGATTAAAAGATATGATCAACTGAATTATGATTGACGTTAATTGAAATTGCTTTTGAATCTGCAATTAAGATATAAACAACTTGTTTACGAGATTGATAAAATGGACTTTTAAATATTACCAACCGAGTAACTGAAATCTTATATAAGGCACGTCTCATTTTATTGAACAATTGTCAAAACTGATTGTTTTATCATATTTTAAAGCCTTATAAAAACTATAGTTTAATTTTACAAGAATTGGAAAACTATGTGAAATATTAAAATGATTCTATTGCCATGATCATTCAACTATTGTATGGAGTCAGATTGACTTTTTGAAATAACTTTTGATAACTATTGTATGTTGATCTCGAGCATTAGGATTGTGATACACTATAACCTGACCTAGCTTGATAAACAATTATTGACCAACATATGTTCTCTAGGTTGAGATCTACGGTTATTTGGTAATCCGAGTTTCGGTCACATTTTGGTGAACGACTTTTTATGCGGCTAAGGTGAGTTTCATAAGATCCCTTTTACTCTCTACATTTTTGGGCTGAGAATACATGCAAATGCTTTATTAACCGATATACAATATTTATATGTGTGAGTTTCATTGATCCCTTTTTAATTGCTTTTGCAATATATATTTTTGGACTGAGAATACATGCAATTTATTTTAAACACAATGGATACAAGTACATACTTAATTCTACACTGAGTTTAAACCGAAAATCCCTTAGCTTTGGTAACTAGTAACTGCCAGTACATAGGATGTGGACTGGTGGGTGCGAATAATAGTATATGGATCCATAGGGCTTGACATCCCCGTCCGAGCTAGAGCGCTAGCCTTTTAACGGACGTGTGTTATTTGAGTTTAGGACACGTTGGTTTGCGTGTATTAAAATGAATGGGGTATTAATCATTATAACATTAAAGCTTAGTTACAAGGGTGCTCTGTTACGTAGAATCTATTGACAAACTTTTGATAAACGTTTCTGGATGAAACAACTGAAAACTTGTGATCCACCTTTATATACAGATTATGCGAAACACTAAAACTATGAACTCACCAACCTTTGTGTTGACACTTGTTAGCATGTTTATTCTCAGGTTCCTAGAAGTCTTCCGCTGTTTGCTTATATGTTAGACAAGCTATGTGCATGCAGTCTTACATGGCATATTTATCAAGGAAACGTTGCATTCACCAAATCATTACCATGTATCTTATTTTGACTGCATTGTCAATGGAAGTACTATCGTAAACTATTATTTACGGTGATTGTCTATATGTAGAAATCATCAGATGTCGAAAACCTTTGATTTAAATATTCATTTATGGTGTGCCTTTTCAAAAGAATGCAATGTTTACAAAACGTATCATATAGAGGTCAAATACCTCGCAATGAAATCGATGAATGACGTGTTCGTCCATATAGATTTGGAGCGATCGTCACAATAAGGCACAAAAGCAAGTCGAAAAAGTCGGGTCGTTACAGGGTGTTTAATCACCTGCAAAGATCTGATTACTTGACATGATCGTGGGTTCGACTTTCGAGTTCCACAGATGACGCCATTTGATCAAGCATATTTCGTAAACCGTGAATGAGGACGGTTTCCGTTAGTATGTTGGCGATTAGTTGTTAGCACTCTGATCCGGATACCGTGAATAATCCTGTTAGAGATGAGGATCTCGTATGGGTGGCGTTTAACTAATTTGGATGTGTTTGACTCGGGTATGGACCGAGTGACTGAGTTATGTTGGTGATTTTAGTGTTGTGATGCCCCATACAAAACCATCGTGTACGAATCATTAACAGGATCATTACAAGGTTAAGTACTATATGCTGTAATAAAAGAAGTTGCATTCACGATAAAAAGGTGACGTCATAACCAACGTCAATTGTTTTACACCAACAGTATGCTTCTACGAATAGCAAGCATGAATAAATGTATGTGACCCTTAGGTCGTTACAAAACATAGTTTCAAATGTATTAAAGTTTGAATGCAAGTTAAACAGTTCATGCGATGAAAACTCTAGAGCAGCGGGTGTCTACAGCAAGACTAGCACGACAGCGGAAGCAAATAACCTTAAGCACCTGAGAAAAACATGCTTAAAACGTCAACACAAAGGTTGGTGAGCTATAGTTTAAGTATAACAGTATGTAAGGTAGGCCACGAGATTTCAGTGCTACAAAGAGCGTTTCAAAACAGTATGATAAAGTATATGTTAACCGTGGGCACTTGGTAACTAACTTAACGTTTATACCCCCTGAAAGTACACTTGGCAAGTGCGTATGTTTACGAAGTATTAAACACTCGTTAAATGCTAGTGCTACTAGCCCGAGTGGGGATGTCAAACCCTATGGATCCATATCTAAGATTCGCGTTCACCGGTTCAAAAACCAATGACTAAACGTTACCGAGCTAAAGGGAATGTTTATGCCGTTGTATAACCCACACAAATATAAGTTTAAGTACTCGTGCCTAGTATGTAAAACATAAAATCCGCATGTATTCTCAGTTCCCAAAATAAGTTAAAGTAAAAAGGGAATGCTATAACTCACAATGATAATGTAGTCGTAAAGTCGGTCCGGTAAAGGTGTGCAAGTAAACGGTTCGAAAGTCCTCAACCTAAGTCAAATAGTACTAAGTCAGTAAATCGTCTTAATAGGTTTAAAAGTATGTATTTAAGGTCTTAAGGGTCATCATCATTCATCATTAAACAAAAGGCGTAAGGTAGGTTTCGTTTATGAAAGTAGTTTAAAACAAAGTCTGACTTCAGTCAGTCACCACGGCCTCTACCCTTACTGAATTAAGGTGAGACCAGTGGCCATGGCTCCGTATGTGAGTCCCTTAAGTGTGGTAAAATTTACAGAAGCAAACTCGTCTTGGTTTGACCGTGGCGACGGTCTAAGTGCGAGTAGGTCAGAAATTTCTGCACAACGTTAAAGGACATAGTAACGATCGGAGGGCCATAAATCCTAAACCGTAACTCGGATTGAGACGAGTCCTATATGAAAAGTTATCTACTCGAAAAGTTCTATCCAAAAATCAAGGTTATAACAGCCCAGGTCTACTGGTCTGTTCCAGAAGCATCAGGTCAGTAGGTTTTGGACAGAAGCAGTGAGTTTAAAAGGGTTCCGGTGGTCTTGGTGCTTGATGTTCATCATGGTTCTCATCCTTGATGCATATAGCTTCAAGTGTACAACTCATTGATGTATCTACATCATCTTAACCAAGTCTTGACCATCATAACCCTAGTGCAAGTCTAAGACATGAAGCACAACTCACTTAAGAGTTGTATGAAGTTTGATGAACCAAAGTTACATCAAAGTCTTAGATCTAACACATACATGAACTTTAAAAGAAATATTGAACTATAAACTTGAAAGTTAACTAACTAATCAAGATCATAAGTAGTAGAACATAGTTCTTAGTTTGATCTTGAAGATCCAAGACTCAAAAGTCTAGATCCAAAGTTATATTTAAAGAAAACTTATTTGTGTGTTCTTGAACTTCCAAGGTTAACTTAATTTGTTCAAGAGATATGAGATCAAGACTAACTTGTAGTACTTGACCATATAAACTAACTACATGAAATTAAAGTGCATAAATTGAAGAAGTAAACTTAAATAAACAAGAAAAGGTTCATGGTTGTTCATACTTTAAAGATTCAAACCAAGGTTTGATCTTTAGAAAGTAAACTTTAAAGTTTACTTCATGAACTTCAAGTATGTCTTTCAACCATGAACTTTATAAACTTTGAACAAGTATTTAGTGGAGATCATAAACTAGAGAGTTTATATCTTGTATGTTCTTGAAGATTCAAGATAAAAGAAGAATTAAACTAAGAAGTTTGATTCTTGAAAACATGCAAGTAAATAAAGATAATAACAACTAGTAATCAACACAAGTAACAAAAGATTATAACAATCAAAGAATGATGATGATTTAAGGGTGCTAGAAATCGGTTTTGTTTGAAGAAAAGAAGAGAAGTTTAAAGCTTGCTACTTACAACTTGAGAGAGAAATGAGAGAAGGAGTTTGAGAGCAAATGAATGTGTGTGAAAATGAGAGGATTTGTGAGTGAAGTAGTAAACAAGAAAATGAAACAAAACACTCCTAAAGGGAGCTTAGGGGCTGCAGTTTTTCAGCAGAAAATGGGGGGAAGGGAGAAGTTTTGTGGTCACTAGAATGTAAAGCTTCATAAAGGTGGTTAATGAATGGTCATGCATGGGGATAACAAGCTAACTAGATTCTTTCAAGTATTAAACTAAGTAGTCTCCATCTAATTGATACTTACAAGTGTAGGACATGGGCTAACTAAGTCCATTAATAATGTAGGGTGGGCTTGGAAGTCCAATAACATGAGTCCATTACACTAACAAAGCCCAAGTTCAAATAAATCGCAAGTTAAACCAATTAAAGCCCAAGTAACTAACTAATAGCCTTAGTTAATTAAAATGATTAATAAATTTAATCATGAATGTAAATAATATCTAAAAAAATTATTCGTGAAAGTTCCGGGTGTCACAAAGACGTTTCGGGCCATTAAAGTCAAGTTCGGGCAATCATGGCAACATGTAAATGTAATAACGTACATTCGTTTAATCACACGTATTAATAATAATAATTATTAATAAATAAATGTTGGAAATTCCAGTGTCGTTACATTACCCACCTGTTAAAGAAAATTTCATCCCGAAATTTAAGCTGAGGTAGATGGAGGAGTCGGGAAAAGGTGAGGATATTTCCGCATCATTTGATCCTCTCGTTCCCAAGTAAACTCAGGTCCTCGTTTGGCATTCCATCGTACTCGAACGATCAGAATCTTGTTGCATTTCAAAGTTTTGATCTCACGATCCATAATCTCAACTGGTTCTTCCACAAAGTGGAGTTTGTCGTCAATCGTAAGCTCCTCAAGTGGTATGATAAGTTCAGGTGCAGCAAGACACTTCTTCAAGTTCGATACATGGAAGGTAGGATGAACTGAGCTCAATTGTGCTGGTAGATCCAAACGGTATGCAACTGGTCCAACACGTTCCAAGATCTCGAAAGGACCAATGTATCGTGGGTTCAACTTTCCACGTTTTCCAAAACGGATCACACCTTTCCAAGGTGCAACCTTCAACATTACACGATCACCAACATTAAATTCAAAGTCCTTACGTTTAAGATCGGCATAACTCTTTTGACGATCGCGGGCAGTCTTAAGTCTAGCTTGAATCTGAGCAATCTTCTCCGTGGTTTCGTGGACTACCTCGGGTCCGGTGATTTGCTTTTCGCCTACTTCGGCCCAACAAATAGGAGATCGGCACTTGCGGCCATACAATGCTTCAAAAGGTGCAGCATTAATGCTCGAGTTATAACTGTTGTTGTACGAGAATTCAGCGAGTGGCAAATGTCTTTCCCAGGCCTTTCCAAAATCAATGACACATGCACGCAACATGTCCTCCAAGGTCTGAATCGTTCGTTCACTTTGCCCATCAGTCTGAGGGTGATAAGCAGTACTCATGTCAAGACGAGTTCCCTTGGCTTCTTGCAAAGAACGCCAAAATCTAGAAGCAAAACGGGGATCGCGATCTGAGATTATCGATAACGGTACACCATAACGAGATACAACCTCTTTGATGTATAATTGAGCAAGTCTCTCCATTGTATCTGTTTCCTTCATCGCTAGAAAGTGTGCAGATTTGGTAAGACGGTCAACAATAACCCAAATAGTATCGTATCCGCCCACCGTCTTCGGCAGCTTAGTAATGAAATCCATTATGATCCTTTCCCACTTCCATTGTGGGATTTCCTATTGTTGCAGTAAGCCAGAAGGTCTTTGATGCTCGGCTTTAACCTTCGAGCAAGTCAAACACTTACCAACATAAGTCGCAACGTCCTTCTTAAGATTCGGCCACCAATACTGTTCTTTAAGGTCGTGGTACATTTTGCCCGCACCGGGATGAATCGAATATCTCGATTTATGTGCTTCGTCAAGTATAAGGTTCCGTAGATCTCCATAACAAGGTACCCAAATTCTTCCGGCATAACATCGGAGTCCAGACTCCCTAACCTCGAATCGAGAGACAAGTATGTTCAAATGTTCGTGAGATATATTCTCTTCCTTGAGAGCCTCATCTTGGGCTACTCTGATATGACTGTTGAGGTTCGAATGAATGGTGATGTTCAGAGCCCTAACACGAAGAGGTGCCGTCCTCTCCTTTCGGCTTAAAGCGTCAGCTACAACATTGGCCTTGCCAGGATGATAACGAAGTTCACAATCGTAGTCGTTGAGCGTCTCGATCCATCAACGCTGTCTCATATTCAGTTGCTTCTGATCGAAGATGTGTTGGAGACTCTTGTGATCGGTGAAGATAGTGCTCTTAGTTCCATACAAATAGTGCCTCCACAATTTAAGCGCAAAGACAATGGCTCCAAGTTCAAGATCGGGAGTAGTGTAGTTCCGCTCGTGAATCTTCAATTGTCGGGAGGCATAAGCGATAACCTTTGAGCGTTGCATCAGTACACAACCAAAACCACTTTTCGATGCATCACAATAAACAACAAAGTCGTCACTGCCCTCAGGAAGTGATAGGATAGGTGCGGTGGTTAACTTCTTCTTCAAAGTTTGGAATGCTGATTCGTGTGCGGGTTCCCAAATGAACTTCTTGCCCTTGTGAGTCAGCGCGGTCAAAGGACGCGCAATCAGAGAAAATCCTTCGATGAATCTTCGGTAATAACCGGCGAGACCTAGGAATTGGCGAATATGCGTTGGAGTAGTGGGGGTCTCCCACTTGCTGATGGCTTCAATTTTGGCGGGATCAACTTTGATACCCTGGTCGCTCACAACATGACCCAAAAACTGTACTTCCTTCAACCAAAATTCGCACTTGGAGAATTTGGCGTAAAGTTGCTCTTGTCTTAAGAGTTCAAGCACTAATCGGAGGTGTTGCTCATGTTCTTCTTCGCTCTTTGAGTAGATGAGGATATCATCTATGAAGACGATAACAAACTTATCCAAGTAAGGCTTGCAGACACGATTCATGAGGTCCATGAACACGGCAGGTGCATTTGTTAAGCCGAATGGCATCACGAGAAACTCATAATGACCATAACGGGTCCTGAATGCAGTTTTCATCATGTCACTTTCCTTCACCCTCAACTGGTGATAACCGGATCGCAAATCGATCTTTGAGTAGACACTCGATCCTTGTAGTTGGTCAAAAAGATCGTCAATTCGCGGAAGAGGATACCGATTCTTGATAGTCAATTTGTTGAGTTTACGGTAGTCGATACACATACGGAAGGATCCATCCTTCTTCTTCACAAACAACACAGGTGCGCCCCAAGGCGAGAAGCTTGGTTGAATAAATCCTCAGTCTAACAGCTCTTGTAGTTGACTCTGTAATTCTTGCATCTCGGAAGGTGCGAGTCTATAAGGTGCGCGAGCTACAGGTGCTGCTCCTGGCACTAAATCAATCTGAAATTCTACGGCTCTCGGCGGCAGCAATCCAGGCAATTCCTCTGGGAAGACATCGGAAAATTCATTCACAATTCGAACGTCGTTCACGCTCTTCACCTCAGTTTCTACCGCTTTCACATGTGCTAGGACAGCAAAGCGTCCCTTCTTCATAATCTTTTGCGCTTTCACGCAACTAATGAGGTTCAACTTCGAGGTACATCTCTCTCCATAGATAACCAGTGGTTTGCCATCTCCTTGTGGTATGCGAAGTGCTTTATCTCCACAGATAATATCGGCCTTTATCTTGCTCAACCAATCCATACCGACGATCACGTCAAAACTTCCCAGTTTGATAGGTATCAAATCAATTTCGAAATCTGCACCAGCTATGTTGATAATAGCTCCACGACTAATATGGTCAACCTTTTCAAGTTTTCCATTGGCGACTTCGACAAGCATACTCTCTTTTAACGGGACTAATGACCAATTAATCTTATCGCAAAAATGTCTACATACATAACTTCTATCCGCACCAGTATCAAACAAGACAGAAGCTAAAATATTGTTGATTTTGAATATACCTGTCACCAATTCGGGGTTTTCGCGTGCGTCCCTGGCATTAACATTGAAATCTCTAGCGCGCGGTGGTCCGCCATCTTTTCGCTTATTTGGACACGCATTTCTGAAATGGCCCGTCTGTCCGCATTCGTAACACTTCCTTGGCCCTGTGGGGTTCAGCTTCCCATTCAAAGTGGTGACCTTGCAGTCTTTTCCAACATGCCCAGACCGTTGGCACTTCTCACAAACAACATTGCAATACCCAGTATGATGCTTGTAGCATCGCTTGCATTGTGGTAAGGTTCATTTGTAGTTCGGGTTTGAGTTGGTGTTGTTGTTGGGGTTGGGGTTTCCGCCGTTGTTGTTTCCTCTGAAACCCTCATGTCGTTTCGCCGGGTTCTGTTCATAGTTTCTTCCCCTGTTGTTGTTGTTGTTGTTGTTGTTGTTGTGATTATCCCATTTGCGCTTCTCACTAGTACCCGCTTCAGTCTTAGTTTTCTCCGGTTCATCGATGGTTATTTGATTCATCAAAGTATGCGCCATGCGCATCGCTTCGGGAACATTTGGTGGTTTGGATGAGGTGACGTTTCCCTTAATGCTCTTAGGGAGTCCCCAGAAGTACCTTTCCATACGCTTGAATTCTGGGGTGACCATTGTCGGACACATCAGGGCTAGTTCCAAAAATCTCCTGTTGTAACCATCAAGGTCGTTCCCAACGGCCTTTAACTGCATGAACTCCATCTCCATCTTTTGGATTTCGGTTCTCGGACAATACTCCTCAATCATGGAACACTTAAATTCCTCCCATGGCGTAGCATACGCCTCATCAATGCCTTGTGCCTGTGCCATTGTGTTCCACCACGTGAGCGCGCCGTCAGATAGCGTGCAAGAAGCAAATTTAGTTTTGTTGTCCTCCGAACAGTTGCTAACTCGGAATACTGATTCAAGTTTCTCGAACCATCTGGTGAGACCAACGGGTCCCTCAGTGCCGCTGAAGTTGTGTGGTTTACAGCTCTGGAATTCCTTGTAAGTACACCTATTTCGAACGGGTTGAATAACCGGTGGTGGTGGCGGTGGCGGTGGAGCTTGGGGTTGCATTTCCGCAATGGCTGCGGCTACACGTTCTTGGATCATCTCTTCAATTTGAGCAGCAGTAGGTGTGGATCGACCGTTAGCCATGGTGTTCTATACAAACATTTTGACTCAAGTCAAAATCCAGCATTCAATATATAATAATATAGTATATAACAACCAACATGTAAACAGCACAACACATGTTAATTAAGTAACGCAAGTTGATATAAGTACCGCAAAACACCATACAGTAACGTAAATAGAACACTTGTGCAAAAAGTAACATCACAAGTTTCCATTCATTAATAATAAGTTTCATACATCATGATAGATTCGTACAATACATAAGTGAAATATGAAACTACAACTAGATTACATCATGAAATCTAATACAAAAGGTCCTATGGTGAAGGTGGGTGTAGGATGTCTAAAACCTGAGCCAACTGCTCCTCGAGCTCAGTAACCCGAGCTCGGAGGATTCCCACCTCCCTCCTCAGTTCCTCGTTAGAGGGAGATGGTGGGGCAGGCGGTGCGGGTGGTGCGGGTGGTGCCGGTGGTGCGGGTGGTGCAGACCGCACGAAACGGGGTGCAGACGTTCCGGCTCCAGAAATAGTCAATACGTAACGGGGTGCCTTACGCACTTATGGGTCGGCAGGGTACGGCACAAACCGCTTACGAGCAGTAACCCTACGACGTCGACCGAACGCGTCAGTGAAGGCTCGTCCTCCGTTGATCCCCGGAATGATGGTACCGTCGAAGCGATACCGCTTTTTCGGCGGGGTGGAGGGTGGCTGAATAGGTATATCAGCAGGGTCCTCATCATCACTGGAGTCGTCTGAGGAAGAGTCATCTGATGAAGAATCAGCGGATGATGAGTCATCCGAATCATGTGGTGGTGGCACTGGTGGCTGAACTGGCAGTCCGTGGGTGGCCATCATCTGTATCTGCCTGGCGGAATCGGCACTAAACGTCCATTAGGAGTGCGTCGGCACGGCATGCGCATATGGTTACGGAATGGCCCTTCCCCGAACTCCGCGGGAATCACAACACCACCGATGCAGGCCTGTGGCTCCGAGGGTCCGGGAGCAGACGGAGCTGGAATCTACGTAGGGTCCACGTGTCCGTCAATAGTAGCCACTGGTGCTGGCGCACTACTACTAGCTCCGGAAGACAAAGCGCCGGGGTCACTCGTGGGTAGCGGGATCGGTGTGTCGGCAGCAGCAGCAGGTGGGGTGGCTGACCAGTCTAAACTGCCCAAAACGATAGCAGGTGGAACATCCGACATCTGAACAAGGAAAAATAAATTTTCCATGTCAGTAAGTCATAAAGCAAGCACGTATTAGGCCAACAGTTTAAATCATGTATAACAATAAGTAGCATGGCAATAATAACGAATCGTACGGAAGTAGCATGCAATCGAAAGCAAGTAATATCATACGGTAGTGAAATCATGTAGTAGCATATGGCATATAGCAGTAAAAGTAAGCAGCAGCATGCAGTAAGTTCAGCGAAAACAAGTAAACTAGCAAGTTGTAGATTAGTCCTATTAGCGAATCCTACTCGGTTCGGTCTTAGACTCACTAATGCAACCTAATTCCCTACAACCAATGCTCTGATACCAAATGTGATGCCCCGTACAAAACCATCGTGTACGAATCATTAACATGATCATTACAAGGTTAAGTACTATATGCTGTAATAAAAGAAGTTGCATTCACGATAAAAAGGTGACGTCATAACCAACGTCAATTGTTTTACACCAACAGTATGCTTCTACGAATAGCAAGCATGAATAAATGTATGTGACCCTTAGGTCGTTACAAAACATAGTTTCAAATGTATTAAAGTTTGAATGCAAGTTAAACAGTTCATGCGATGAAAACTCTAGAGCAGCGGGTGTCTACAGCAAGACTAGCACGACAGCGGAAGCAAATAACCTTAAGCACCTGAGAAAAACATGCTTAAAACGTCAACACAAAGGTTGGTGAGCTATAGTTTAAGTATAACAGTATGTAAGGTAGGCCACGAGATTTCAGTGCTACAAAGAGCGTTTCAAAACAGTATGATAAAGTATATGTTAACCGTGGGCACTTGGTAACTAACTTAACGTTTATACCCCCTGAAAGTACACTTGGCAAGTGCGTATGTTTACGAAGTATTAAACACTCGTTAAATGCTAGCGCTACTAGCCCGAGTGGGGATGTCAAACCCTATGGATCCATATCTAAGATTCGCGTTCACCGGTTCAAAAACCAATGACTAAACGTTACCGAGCTAAAGGGAATGTTTATGCCGTTGTATAACCCACACATATATAAGTTTAAGTACTCGTGCCTAGTATGTAAAACATAAAATCCGCATGTATTCTCAGTTCCCAAAATAAGTTAAAGTAAAAAGGGAATGCTATAACTCACAATGATAATGTAGTCGTAAAGTCGGTCCGGTAAAGGTGTGCAAGTAAACGGTTCGAAAGTCCTCAACCTAAGTCAAATAGTACTAAGTCAGTAAATCGTCTTAATAGGTTTAAAAGTATGTATTTAAGGTCTTAAGGGTCATCATCATTCATCATTAAACAAAAGGCGTAAGGTAGGTTTCGTTTATGAAAGTAGTTTAAAACAAAGTCTGACTTCAGTCAGTCACCACGGCCTCTACCCTTACTGAATTAAGGTGAGACCAGTGGCCATGGATCTGTATGTGAGTCCCTTAAGTGTGGTAAAATTTACAGAAGCAAACTCGTCTTGGTTTGACCATGGTGACGGTCTAAGTGCGAGTAGGTCAGAAATTTCTGCACAACGTTAAAGGACATAGTAACGATCGGAGGGCCATAAATCCTAAACCGTAACTCGGATTGAGACGAGTCATATATGAAAAGTTATCTACTCGAAAATTTCTATCTAAAAATCAAGGTTAGAACAGCCCAGGTCTACTGGTATGTTCCAGAAGCATCAGGTCAGTAGGTTTTGGACAGAAGCAGTGAGTTTAAAAGGGTTCCGGTGGTCTTGGTGCTTGATGTTCATCATGGTTCTCATCCTTGATGCATATAGCTTCAAGTGTACAACTCATTGATGTATCTACATCATCTTAACCAAGTCTTGACCATCATAACCCTAGTGCAAGTCTAAGACATGAAGCACAACTCACTTAAGAGTTGTATGAAGTTTGATGAACCAAAGTTACATCAAAGTCTTAGATCTAACACATACATGAACTTTAAAAGAAATATTGAACTATAAACTTGAAAGTTAACTAACTAATCAAGATCATAAGTAGTAGAACATAGTTCTTAGTTTGATCTTGAAGATCCAAGACTCAAAAGTCTAGATCCAAAGTTATATTTAAAGAAAACTTATTTGTGTGTTCTTGAACTTCCAAGGTTAACTTAATTTGTTCAAGAGATATGAGATCAAGACTAACTTGTAGTACTTGACCATATAAACTAACTACATGAAATTAAAGTGCATAAATTGAAGAAGTAAACTTAAATAAACAAGAAAAGGTTCATGGTTGTTCATACTTTAAAGATTCAAACCAAGGTTTGATCTTTAGAAAGTAAACTTTAAAGTTTACTTCATGAACTTCAAGTATGTCTTTCAACCATGAACTTTATAAACTTTGAACAAGTATTTAGTGGAGATCATAAACTAGAGAGTTTATGTCTTGTATGTTCTTGAAGATTCAAGATAAAAGAAGAATTAAACTAAGAAGTTTGATTCTTGAAAACATGCAAGTAAATAAAGATAATAACAACTAGTAATCAACACAAGTAACAAAAGATTATAACAACCAAAGAATGATGATGATTTAAGGGTGCTAGAAATCGGTTTTGTTTGAAGAAAAGAAGAGAAGTTTAAAGCTTGCTACTTACAACTTGAGAGAGAAATGAGAGAAGGAGTTTGAGAGCAAATGAATGTGTGTGAAAATGAGAGGATTTGTGAGTGAAGTAGTAAACAAGAAAATGAAACAAAACACTCCTAAAGGGAGCTTAGGGGCTGCAGTTTTTCAGCAGAAAATGGGGGGAAGGAGAAGTTTTGTGGTCACTAGAATGTAAAGCTTCATAAAGGTGGTTAATGAATGGTCATGCATGGGTATAACAAGCTAACTAGATTCTTTCAAGTATTAAACTAAGTAGTCTCCATATAATTGATACTTATAAGTGTAGGACATGGGCTAACTAAGTCCATTAATAATGTAGGGTGGGCTTGGAAGTCCAATAACATGAGTCCATTACACTAACAAAGCCCAAGTTCAAATAAATCACAAGTTAAACCAATTAAAGCCCAAGTAACTAACTAATAGCCTTAGTTAATTAAAATGATTAATAAATTTAATCATGAATGTAAATAATATCTAAAAATATTATTCGTGAAAGTTCCGGGTGTCACAAAGACGTTTCGGGCCATTAAAGTCAAGTTCGGGCAATCATGGCAACATGTAAATGTAATAACGTACATTCGTTTAATCACACGTATTAATAATAATAATTATTAATAAATAAATGTTGGAAATTTCAGGGTCGTTACAAGTGTCACGGTCATTTTGTGTGATAAGTGATTTACTTGAGACAAGGGGGTTTCGAGTTAAGCTCAAATACAAGTTAGGAGAGTGTGGAGTGCACGCTTGTATAAGCTAACTTGATTAATCCAAGTGAAAGGTTATGTTTGTAAGTTGGTGTCTTTTTGCCAAAAGACACAACTCTTTATGAATATGTGTCATTATTAATGAAATGGTGTAACTTATAATGAAATGGTGTTTTAACCTTTTAATAATAAGGTGTGACTTTTCATGGAAACTTTTATACCAAAAGATGCATCTTTTCATGGTGACCTTTCATAATTTATATATAGATGATACTTGTCTCATTTTCTATGATGATGAAAAAATTGAACATTCATAATAAATTCTTTGTTCTTGACTCTAATTTAAATTGTCTATATTGGAGTTGTGCCTTTGTCTTATCCCGAATAAAGATTTCGTGTAACCTTAAGGCAATTTACGTATAGGGTCGAAATACTTTATCGCGAAAGTGATTACACGATTCAAAGGTTTATCCGGACATTCAAACCCTATTATCCAACAATGCGATAAAGTAATTTGTAGTGATAAACAGTGGCGGATTCAGGAAATTTTTTCACCAGGGGTGAAATTTTTTCTAAAACGTAGGAATTTTTTTTTGTGACAAAATAGAGTTTTTTGAGCAAAATTTGGAGGTTTTTGGGCAAAATACGAATATTTTGGGGCAAAATATGGAGGTTTGGGGGCAAAATATGAAGGGTTTGGGGCAAAAAAAAAAAAAAATACCACCGGGGGCAAAATCGGAAAACCGAAAAAATTTGCACTAAAATATCGAAATCCACCGAGGGCGGGCGCCCCCCTCCCTTATACACTGGATCCGCCTCTGGTGATAAATCTTTGATGATACGTGATCTAATTTCAAAGGTGTACAATTTTTATGATTGTGCGGATATACTTGCGAATCCATATTTGGATTCTCTGAAACAAGAACAGAGTAATAGATGGATACTAGGAAAATTTATGAGAAGGGCCATGATTCTTCAATTTAATTATCACCGGTTGGTGAAGACAATCACGGAATTTTCTATTAGACTATGAAAATGATATTTGATGGGTTCAAGATTGGATATGGATAAGATTGGATATGGATAAAGAATATGCAAAGGTTTAACGCAAATACAAGTACACAATTTCCTCTCTTTTACTCTATATTATTTTATATTTTACTATGATATAATGCATGTAAAGATTAATTACATGAGTATCCACTTGATTAATCTTGGATTTAAATCATGATGTGGTAGATTGAGTTACATGTCAGCGTATGCATATATTGTTCTATTTCATTCATATTTACATACGAATAAATTAAAAGGATGTTGCCATTAAATATTTCGTTGGGTTAATAGGCATACGGCAATCATGCATGTATGTATACATGGACATGACTATAGATTTGCCACCCTTTTGTGTTATGTAGTTTTATTTGTTAAAAAGCGGTTAACAAATATTTACATCATGATTGAACGGATCATGATTGAACGGTTAATGTTTGTTACAAACAGAGTTTTTTAACAACGTTTGGTCCAATTTTTGACTTAGTTTTTAAACTAAAGAATGGATTTATGATCATAATAGGGTACTTGAGTTATAATCATAATATATGGTTTTGTGGAATCCCAGTATTATATAATGGGTTTACGTCATGGGAATGATCTTTATTAGATCTTGGACCAAATACATAAGTAATCATGCATGGTCACTTTTATGGTCTGAATTTGTTGGTCAAAGTATTCTGTTTTTAAAAGTTGAAGATTTCCAAAGGCTTTTTGTAAACTACTTGTATTACGACAAGGAAATCATAAAACAAGTGAATTTGATGTATGTATTTTGACGGTTGAGTTCAAGGCTTTATTTTAACCAACCAACCATACATTAATAAATAAATCGTTTCTCATGTTGGTTGGGTATTGGTTTAATGCATACAACCTTGTCGGTTATTTTAGTTTGTACAAATCATGGGATTGATTTTGTGTTAATAATGTCAATTCATTGAATTGTGTTTCATTAATGGGAATTTGATGAGAGTGAAAAATATTTCATTGTGTTTCATTAATTAATTCTCCATGTCAAATAGGGTAGTTTAAAAGCCATTATATTAGTTTCACGTGATTTAAGTGGACGAATCTATGATTTGGACGGTGAATATTTGTGTTTTAAAACAAAACAAATCAATACTTTTGTAGGTATGTTAATAAATCTTTTGATGTCTATCGCTATGGTATAAGTTAGTAAAACGAATATATTTTAATATGAAATGAATATCAGATGTTGCTTAATTCTTTCTGTAACATCCCAAACCAAAACGCGACAAAAACCATTGTAAATTTGTGACACAAAAAAAAATTTTGCTGGCTGACCATCTGCGCGCCGCGCGGACACCCTTGCGCGCCGCGCAAATACGGGCTGTCCCCGGTGCACTTTAATGCGAAAAAGATGAGGTACTTCCAGACACATTTAGCCAAAACGCTTTTAACCGTACATTAATTTATGTAAAACTAGCACATAACTAAGGTATGAACGAGTTTTACAAAGTGGGGCCCACACGTGCCCAAAATACCACTAAGTGTAAAATACAAATAAGAGTTTCGACCACAAAGAACTTAATTGCCAAACGACACAATGAGCATGGTGTTTGGGGTTAAACTACCCAAGCCTCGGTCAAACTCCAAGCCATAAACCAAAAGCGCTTCCTAATCATCAAAGCGGGAAACTCAATCCAAGGTAATGCCCTTACCCTTATCCACACACGAACCTATAAAAAGGTAAACAACGAGAGGGTAAGCAAAGCTTAGTGAGCAAAATAATTATACATATACATATATAATCTACCTACTTGCATCACTTACACAACATCATACTCGGTTTAACATTTCGACAATCATACAACAATATTATGCATATACCATAAACCGCAAATCCACGAGTAGCTAATAATACAATAGCATACGATTCATAATTAAATACATTCAATACATAATTCACGCAACCTTGGTTAACCAATTCGAACAAGGGAAACGGTACTTACAAGACCGTTGGAGTTCATAACATCCACTAGTGTTACTTACACACCGCGTAATCACTAATCCCCCGGGTGATGTCTTGAACACCGCGACTAACTCACCCTTACGACAATGTGGCGTCTTAAACACCGCGACGAATCCACACTTCATTCAATACAATGAGTGGTGTCTTAAACACCGCGACAATTCCACTCCCATGACAATGTGGTGTCTTAAACACCGCGACAATACCACATGTCAATTAAACAATGAGTAGTGTCTTAAACACCGCGACAATACCACTCGTCAAACATACTATGAGTAGTGTCTTAAACACCGCGACAATACTACTCGTTACCTAGAATGTGGTGTCTTAAACACCGCGACAATTCCACATTCGTACACACAAATAAATACATTATATACGTACACGCATAATTATTCCACTCACCTTAGCGCCAAGATGATGATTATGCACTTCCGATCTTCAAAGCAATCGTACCTAATACATAAGTACACATTCAATTACGCAACTAGTGGAATTAACCACAATACTTACACTTGAGCATTTAATGACCCAATATGCATTAAATAGCTCGACTATACCAAAACCGCCCATAAATGGCCAAGACTCAACTAACATCAATAAAGCTAGTGAATTAAAGTCTATTAACTTCAACTAGCATAAACTTAGGGTATTTCATGCCCATTTCACCCCATTAGGTCAACCTTGACTCATTTGACCCATTTTCAAGTTTTTCATCATTTATAAGAGTGCTAATGACTAGCAACTCGATTCAACACTTACAAAACCTCAAACACATGAATAAACCCTAGGTTAACACCCTTTGGGTCATCTTTTACCAATTTAACCCAAACTAGGTCAACATTACCCATCTTGACCCATTTTAATACTTAACCCTAAAATTGGGTCAACTTCACCAAAAACCCTAACTCTTAACATTTAAGGTCTTCATACACATTTAATCACTAGGTTCCAACACAAAACACTAACATTAACCAACATTGGTCCACTTTGACCCATTTGACCTAATAAAAGTCAATACACTCATTTTGGGTCATCTATACCCAAATAGCACCCATTTATACATCAAGCAAGTGTTCTAACCAATTATTAGCCAATTAGGGTTTCTTAACATCAATTAACACTTTTAAAACCCTAGCTAACCCATTATTGAGTCTACATGACCCAATTTACCCAAAACACCCAATAATCACTAATAAATGGGTTTGATGTTCACCATAAACCCTAACTCTAACCCTTTCACAACATTATACTAGGAAATCAAGATTAGAGCTTACCACCACAATCAAAATGTAGCTAGGAAGTAGGTGAACAACTTTAGAACTTGAACTTTAGCAAGAAACCTCCTTCTTCTTCTTCAAAATGGGATCTCTCTCTCTAATATCCCACTCTCTCTCACTAAAATGAATTTGGGAGGATAAGGTTGGTGAACAAGGGAGTAATTGAACTCCCAAACTACTGATCCAAGCATTAAATCCGGCCTCGAAGTGAATTTACCGAAATGCCCATCGTTTAAATTAAATAAAACAAGGAGAGCTGTCACCAGCGTTTTGCGCGGCGCGCCCTCCCTTTGCGCGGCGCGCAACCCCCTGTTTCCAGCTACTTTTCCATTTTAAACTACATAACAAAACTCCACAACCCGGTTTACTATTTAAGCATTATATATAATATAATTACATGGGTCTTACAACTCTCCCCCACTTAGAATCGATCACGTCCTCGTGATCCATGTCACTTAACCACCCGGAACCACGCTCTATGGTACTTAACAAACGTTACGATCCGATTTCCATCACAAAATGTATTAACCCACCGGTTGACCCAAAAGTAAATACACATTTGCACGCATCCCAAAACGTGCAATACACACAATATCCGAAGTCTATAACGATAACTCAGAATACGCGAGAATGCCACGTACCCTTAGCGTACCCTTACCTGGTACAATGCTAAAACAACCAAAATTTCAACCCAAGGTCAACAACCCAAACGATGAAGACCGGACAAAAGAGAATCCTTACGGATAACACCTATTACTTAACATTCTTAGTAGCGCGCAACCACGACTAGTTCACAACTATCGTAAAATCGTAAGCAAGCGACCAAAAACCGCTGATGTCGAAAACGACTATTACTCACCACCATGTGC